>NW_028128129.1:0-195141 GCF_965231255.1 Vanellus vanellus
CCAGCATTTGCTGCCACAGCAAAGGTGTTAGCGGGGAAAAATCATGCTGGTCCTCACTGCCTCCTGGAACCCCTTCAAATGCCCCAGACAATTTGGCCCTCTCTGCTTTCCTGCGCACTCTATCCTCAAAAGCATCTTTTCACAGTCACGGCAGCCTCCGCAGCAAAAAAGACAAACGTCCAGCTTTTGCTGCCACAGCAAAGGTGCCAGCGGGGAAAAGTCATGCTGGTCCTCACTGCCTCCTGGAACCCCTTCAAATGCCGAAGACAATTTGGCCCTCTCTGCTTTCCTGCGCACTCTATCCTCAAAAGCACCTTTTTTCACTCTTGGCAGCCTCAGCAGCAAAAAAGACAAACGTCCAGCTTTTGCTGCCACAGCAAAGGTGTCAGCGGGGAAAAGTCATGCTGGTCCTCACTGCCTCCTGGAACCCCTTCAAATGCCCCAGACAATTTGGCCCTCTCTGCTTTCCTGCGCACTCTATCCTCAAAAGCATTTTTTTTCACTCTCGGCAGCCTCCGCAGCAAAAAAGACAAACGTCCAGCTTTTGATGCCACAGCAAAGGTGTCAGCGGGGAAAAGTCATGCTGGTCCTCACTGCCTCCTGGAACCCCTTCAAATGCCCCAAACAATTGGGCCCTCTCTGCTTTCCTGCGCACTCTATCCTCAAAAGCACCTTTTTTCACTCTCGGCAGCCTCCCCAGCAAAAAAGACAAACGTCCAGCTTTTGCTGCCACAGCAAAGGTGCCAGCGGGGAAAAGTGATGCTGGTCCTCACTGCCTCCTGGAACCCCTTCAAATGCCCCAGACAATTTGGCCCTCTCTGCTTTCCTGAGCACTCTATCCGCAAAAGCACCTTTTTCACTCTCGGCAGCCTCCCCAGCAAAAAAAAAAACGTCCAGCTTTTGCTGCCACAGCAAAGGTGCCAGCGGGGAAAAGTGATGCTTGTCCTCACTGCCTCCTGGAACCCCTTCAAATGCCCCAGACAATTTGGCCCTCTCTGCTTTCCTGCGCACTCTATCCTCAAAAGCACCTTTTCTCAGTCACGGCAGCCTCCGCAGCAAAAAAGACAAACGTCCAGCTTTTGCTGCCACAGCAAAGGTGCCAGCGGGGAAAAGTCATGCTGGTCCTCACTGCCTCCTGGAACCCCTTCAAATGCCCCAGACAATTTGGCCCTCTCTGCTTTCCTGCACACTCTATCCTCAAAAGCACCTTTTTTCACTCTTGGCAGCCTCAGCAGCAAAAAAGACAAACGTCCAGCTTTTGCTGCCACAGCAAAGGTGCCAGCTCGGAAAAGTCATGCTGGTCCTCACTGCCTCCTGGAACCCCTTCAAATGCCCCAGACAATTGGGCCCTCTCTGCTTTCCTGCGCACTCTATCCTCAAAAGCATCTTTTTTCACTCTCGTCAGCCTCCCCAGCAAAAAAAGACCAACGTCCAGCTTTTCCTGCCACAGCAAAGGTGCCAGCGGGGAAAAATCATGCTGGTCCTCACTGCCTCCTGGAACCCCTTCAAATGCCCCAGACAATTTGGCCCTCTCTGCTTTCCTGCGCACTCTATCCTCAAAAGCACCTTTTCCCAGTCACGGCAGCCTCTGCAGCAAAAAAAGACAACGTCCAGCTTTTGCTGCCACAGCAAAGGTGCCAGCGGGGAAAAGTCATGCTGGTCCTCACTGCCTCCTGGAACCCCTTCAAATGCCCCAGACAATTTGGCCCTCTCTGCTTTCCTGCGCACTCTATCCTCAAAAGCACCTTTTTTCACTCTTGGCAGCCTCAGCAGCAAAAAAGACAAACGTCCAGCTTTTGCTGCCACAGCAAAGGTGTCAGCGGGGAAAGTCATGCTGGTCCTCACTGCCTCCTGGAACCCCTTCAAATGCCCCAGACAATTGGGCCCTCTCTGCTTTCCTGCGCACTCTATCCTCAAAAGCACCTTTTTTCACTCTCGGCAGCCTCCCCAGCAAAAAAGACAAACGTCCAGCTTTTGCTGCCACAGCAAAGGTGCCAGCGGGGAAAAGTCATGCTGGTCCTCACTGCCTCCTGGAATCCATTCAAATGCCCCAGACAATTTGGCCCTCTCTGCTTTCCTGCGCACTCTATCCTCAAAAGCACCTTTTTTCACTCTCGGCAGCCTCCCCAGCAAAAAAAAAACGTCCAGCTTTTGCTGCCACAGCAAAGGTGTCAGCGGGGAAAAATCATGCTGGTCCTCACTGCCTCCTGGAACCCCTTCAAATGCCCCAGACATTTGGGCCCTGTCTGCTTTCCTGCGCACTCTATCCTCAAAAGCATCTTTTCACAGTCACGGCAGCCTCCGCAGCAAAAAAGACAAACGTCCAGCTTTTGCTGCCACAGCAAAGGTGCCAGCGGGGAAAAGTCATGCTGGTCCTCACTGCCTCCTGGAACCCCTTCAAATGCCGAAGACAATTTGGCCCTCTCTGCTTTCCTGCGCACTCTATCCTCAAAAGCACCTTTTTTCACTCTTGGCAGCCTCAGCAGCAAAAAAGACAAACGTCCAGCTTTTGCTGCCACAGCAAAGGTGTCAGCGGGGAAAAGTCATGCTGGTCCTCACTGCCTCCTGGAACCCCTTCAAATGCCCCAGACAATTTGGCCCTCTCTGCTTTCCTGCGCACTCTATCCTCAAAAGCATTTTTTTTCACTCTCGGCAGCCTCCGCAGCAAAAAAGACAAACGTCCAGCTTTTGATGCCACAGCAAAGGTGTCAGCGGGGAAAAGTCATGCTGGTCCTCACTGCCTCCTGGAACCCCTTCAAATGCCCCAAACAATTGGGCCCTCTCTGCTTTCCTGCGCACTCTATCCTCAAAAGCACCTTTTTTCACTCTCGGCAGCCTCCCCAGCAAAAAAGACAAACGTCCAGCTTTTGCTGCCACAGCAAAGGTGCCAGCGGGGAAAAGTGATGCTGGTCCTCACTGCCTCCTGGAACCCATTCAAATGCCCCAGACAATTTGGCCCTCTCTGCTTTCCTGCGCACTCTATCCTCAAAAGCACCTTTTTTCACTCTCGGCAGCCTCCCCAGCAAAAAAAAAACGTCCAGCTTTTGCTGCCACAGCAAAGGTGCCAGCGGGGAAAAGTGATGCTTGTCCTCACTGCCTCCTGGAACCCCTTCAAATGCCCCAGACAATTTGGCTCTCTCTGCTTTCCTGCGCACTCTATCCTCAAAAGCACCTTTTCTCAGTCACGGCAGCCTCCGCAGCAAAAAAGACAAACGTCCAGCTTTTGCTGCCACAGCAAAGGTGCCAGCGGGGAAAAGTCATGCTGGTCCTCACTGCCTCCTGGAACCCCTTCAAATGCCCCAGACAATTTGGCCCTCTCTGCTTTCCTGCACACTCTATCCTCAAAAGCACCTTTTTTCACTCTTGGCAGCCTCAGCAGCAAAAAAGACAAACGTCCAGCTTTTGCTGCCACAGCAAAGGTGCCAGCTCGGAAAAGTCATGCTGGTCCTCACTGCCTCCTGGAACCCCTTCAAATGCCCCAGACAATTGGGCCCTCTCTGCTTTCCTGCGCACTCTATCCTCAAAAGCATCTTTTTTCACTCTCGTCAGCCTCCACAGCAAAAAAGACCAACGTCCAGCTTTTCCTGCCACAGCAAAGGTGCCAGCGGGGAAAAATCATGCTGGTCCTCACTGCCTCCTGGAACCCCTTCAAATGCCCCAGACAATTTGGCCCTCTCTGCTTTCCTGCGCACTCTATCCTCAAAAGCACCTTTTCCCAGTCACGGCAGCCTCTGCAGCAAAAAAGACAAACGTCCAGCTTTTGCTGCCACAGCAAAGGTGCCAGCGGGGAAAAGTCATGCTGGTCCTCACTGCCTCCTGGAACCCCTTCAAATGCCCCAGACAATTTGGCCCTCTCTGCTTTCCTGCGCACTCTATCCTCAAAAGCACCTTTTTTCACTCTTGGCAGCCTCAGCAGCAAAAAAGACAAACGTCCAGCTTTTGCTGCCACAGCAAAGGTGTCAGCGGGGAAAAGTCATGCTGGTCCTCACTGCCTCCTGGAACCCCTTCAAATGCCCCAGACAATTGGGCCCTCTCTGCTTTCCTGCGCACTCTATCCTCAAAAGCACCTTTTTTCACTCTCGGCAGCCTCCCCAGCAAAAAAGACAAACGTCCAGCTTTTGCTGCCACAGCAAAGGTGCCAGCGGGGAAAAGTGATGCTGGTCCTCACTGCCTCCTGGAATCCATTCAAATGCCCCAGACAATTTGGCCCTCTCTGCTTTCCTGCGCACTCTATCCTCAAAAGCACCTTTTTTCACTCTCGGCAGCCTCCCCAGCAAAAAAAAAACGTCCAGCTTTTGCTGCCACAGCAAAGGTGTCAGCGGGGAAAAATCATGCTGGTCCTCACTGCCTCCTGGAACCCCTTCAAATGCCCCAGACATTTGGGCCCTGTCTGCTTTCCTGCGCACTCTATCCTCAAAAGCACCTTTTCCCAGTCACGGCAGCCTCCGCAGCAAAAAAGACAAACGTCCAGCTTTTGCTGCCACAGCAAAGGTGCCAGCTGGGAAAAGTCATGCTGGTCCTCAGTGCCTCCTGGAACCCCTTCAAATGCCCCAGACAATTTGGCCCTCTCTGCTTTCCTGCGCACTCTATCCTCAAAAGCACCTTTTTTCACTCTTGGCAGCCTCAGCAGCAAAAAAGACAAACGTCCAGCTTTTGCTGCCACAGCAAAGGTGTCAGTGGGGAAAAGTGATGCTGGTCCTCACTGCCTCCTGGAACCCCTTCAAATGCCCCAGACAATTTGGCCCTCTCTGCTTTCCTGCGCACTCTATCCTCAAAAGCACCTTTTTTCACTCTCGGCAGCCTCCGCAGCAAAAAAGACAAACGTCCAGCTTTTGCTGCCACAGCAAAGGTGCCAGCCTGGAAAAGTCATGCTGGTCCTCACTGCCTCCTGGAACCCCTTCAAATGCCCCAGACAATTGGGCCCTCTCTGCTTTCCTGCGCACTCTATCCTCAAAAGCACCGTTTTTCACTCTCGGCAGCCTCCCCAGCAAAAAAGACAAACGTCCAGCTTTTGCTGCCACAGCAAAGGTGCCAGCGGGGAAAAGCATGCTGGTCCTCACTGCCTCCTGGAACCCCTTCAAATGCCACAGACAATTTGGCCCTCTCTGCTTTCCTGCGCACTCTATCCTCAAAAGCACCTTTTTTCACTCTTGGCAGCCTCAGCAGCAAAAAAGACAAACGTCCAGCTTTTGCTGCCACAGCAAAGGTGCCAGCGGGGAAAAGTCATGCTGGTCCTCACTGCCTCCTGGAACCCGTTCAAATGCCTCAGACAATTGGGCCGTCTCTGCTTTCCTGCGCACTCTATCCTCAAAAGGAACTTTTTTTCACACTCGGCAGCCTCCCCAGCAAAAAAGACAAACGTCCAGCTTTTGCTGCCACAGCAAAGGTTCCAGCGGGGAAAAGTCATGCTGGTCCACACTGCCTCCTGGAACCCCTTCAAATGCCCCAGACAATTTGGCCCTCTCTGCTTTCCTGCGCACTCTATCCTCAAAAGCACCTTTTTTCACTCTCGGCAGCCTCCCCAGCAAAAAAGACAAACGTCCAGCTTTTGCTGCCACAGCAAAGGTGCCAGCGGGGAAAAGTCATGGTGGTCCTCACTGCCTCCTGGAACCCCTTCAAATGCCCCAGACAATTTGGTCCTCTCTGCTTTCCTGCGCACTCTATCCTCAAAAGCACCTTTTTCCAGTCTCGGCAGCCTCCGAAGCAAAAAAGACAAACGTCCAGCTTTTGCTGCCACAGCAAAGGTGCCAGCGGGGAAAAGTGATGCTGGTCCTCACTGCCTCCTGGAACCCCTTCAAATGCCCCATACAATTGGGCCCTCTCTGCTTTCCTGCGCACTCTATCCTCAAAAGCACCTTTTTTCACTCTCGGCAGCCTCCGCAGCAAAAAAGACAAACGTCCAGCTTTTGCTGCAACAGCAAAGGTGCCAGCTCGGAAAAGTCATGCTGGTCCTCACTGCCTCCTGGAACCCCTTCAAATGCCCCACACAATTTGGCCCTCTCTGCTTTCCTGCGCACTCTATCCTCAAAAGCACCTTTTTTCACTCTCGGCAGCCTCCCCAGCAAAAAAGACAAACGTCCAGCTTTTGCTGCCACAGCAAAGGTGTCAGCGGGGAAAAGTGATGCTGGTCCTCACTGCCTCCTGGAACCCCTTCAAATGCCCCAGACAATTTCGCCCTCTCTGCTTTCCGGCGCACTCTATCCTCAAAAGCACCTTTTTTCACTCTCGGCAGCCTCCGCAGCAAAAAAGACAAACGTCCAGCTTTTGCTGCCACAGCAAAGGTGCCAGCCTGGAAAAGTCATGCTGGTCCTCACTGCCTCCGGGAACCCCTTCAAATGCCCCAGACAATTGGGCCCTCTCTGCTTTCCTGCGCACTCTCTCCTCAAAAGCACCTTTTTTCACTCTTTTGGCAGCCTCCCCAGCAAAAAAGACAAACGTCCAGCTTTTGCTGCCACAGCAAAGATGCCAGCGGGGAAAAGTGATGCTGGTCCTCACAGCCTCCTGGAACCCCTTCAAATGCCCCAGACAATTTGGCCCTCTCTGCTTTCCTGCGCACTCTATCCTCAAAAGCACCTTTTCACAGTCACGGCAGCCTCCGCAGCAAAAAAGACAAACGTCCAGCTTTTGCTGCCACAGCAAAGGTGCCAGCGGGGAAAAGTCATGCTGGTCCTCACTGCCTCCTGGAACCCCTTCAAATGCCGAAGACAATTTGGCCCTCTCTGCTTTCCTGCGCACTCTATCCTCAAAAGCACCTTTTCTCAGTCACGGCAGCCTCCGCAGCAAAAAAGACAAACGTCCAGCTTTTGCTGCCACAGCAAAGGTGCCAGCGGGGAAAAGTCATGCTGGTCCTCACTGCCTCCTGGAACCCCTTCAAATGCCCCAGACAATTTGGCCCTCTCTGCTTTCCTGCGCACTCTATCCTCAAAAGCACCTTTTTTCACTCTTGGCAGCCTCAGCGGCAAAAAAGACAAACGTCCAGCTTTTGCTGCCACAGCAAAGGTGCCAGCTCGGAAAAGTCATGCTGGTCCTCACTGACTCCTGGAACCCCTTCAAATGCCCCAGACAATTGGGCCCTCTCTGCTTTCCTGCGCACTCTATCCTCAAAAGCATCTTTTTTCACTCTCGTCAGCCTCCACAGCAAAAAAGACAAACGTCCAGCTTTTGCTGCCACAGCAAAGGTGTCAGTGGGGAAAAGTGATGCTGGTCCTCACTGCCTCCTGGAACCCCTTCAAATGCCCCAGACAATTTGGCCCTCTCTGCTTTCCTGCGCACTCTATCCTCAAAAGCACCTTTTTTCACTCTCGGCAGCCTCCCCAGGAAAAAAGACAAACGTCCAGCTTTTGCTGCCGCAGCAAAGGTGCCAGCGGGGAAAAGTCATGCTGGTCCTCACTGCCTCCTGGAACACCTTCAAATGCCTCAGACAATTGGGCCGTCTCTGCTTTCCTGCGCACTCTATCCTCAAAAGGAACTTTTTTTCACACTCGGCAGCCTCCCCAGCAAAAAAGACAAACGTCCAGCTTTTGCTGCCACAGCAAAGGTTCCAGCGGGGAAAAGTCATGCTGGTCCACACTGCCTCCTGGAACCCCTTCAAATGCCCCAGACAATTTGGCCCTCTCTGCTTTCCTGCGCACTCTATCCTCAAAAGCACCTTTTTTCACTCTCGGCAGCCTCCGCAGCAAAAAAGACAAACGTCCAGCTTTTGCTGCAACAGCAAAGGTGCCAGCTCGGAAAAGTCATGCTGGTCCTCACTGCCTCCTGGAACCCCTTCAAATGCCCCACACAATTTGGCCCTCTCTGCTTTCCTGCGCACTCTATCCTCAAAAGCACCTTTTTTCACTCTCGGCAGCCTCCCCAGCAAAAAAGACAAACGTCCAGCTTTTGCTGCCACAGCAAAGGTGTCAGCGGGGAAAAGTGATGCTGGTCCTCACTGCCTCCTGGAACCCCTTCAAATGCCCCAGACAATTTCGCCCTCTCTGCTTTCCGGCGCACTCTATCCTCAAAAGCACCTTTTTTCACTCTCGGCAGCCTCCGCAGCAAAAAAGACAAACGTCCAGCTTTTGCTGCCACAGCAAAGGTGCCAGCCTGGAAAAGTCATGCTGGTCCTCACTGCCTCCGGGAACCCCTTCAAATGCCCCAGACAATTGGGCCCTCTCTGCTTTCCTGCGCACTCTCTCCTCAAAAGCACCTTTTTTCACTCTTTTGGCAGCCTCCCCAGCAAAAAAGACAAACGTCCAGCTTTTGCTGCCACAGCAAAGATGCCAGCGGGGAAAAGTGATGCTGGTCCTCACAGCCTCCTGGAACCCCTTCAAATGCCCCAGACAATTTGGCCCTCTCTGCTTTCCTGCGCACTCTATCCTCAAAAGCACCTTTTCACAGTCACGGCAGCCTCCGCAGCAAAAAAGACAAACGTCCAGCTTTTGCTGCCACAGCAAAGGTGCCAGCGGGGAAAAGTCATGCTGGTCCTCACTGCCTCCTGGAACCCCTTCAAATGCCGAAGACAATTTGGCCCTCTCTGCTTTCCTGCGCACTCTATCCTCAAAAGCACCTTTTCTCAGTCACGGCAGCCTCCGCAGCAAAAAAGACAAACGTCCAGCTTTTGCTGCCACAGCAAAGGTGCCAGCGGGGAAAAGTCATGCTGGTCCTCACTGCCTCCTGGAACCCCTTCAAATGCCCCAGACAATTTGGCCCTCTCTGCTTTCCTGCGCACTCTATCCTCAAAAGCACCTTTTTTCACTCTTGGCAGCCTCAGCGGCAAAAAAGACAAACGTCCAGCTTTTGCTGCCACAGCAAAGGTGCCAGCTCGGAAAAGTCATGCTGGTCCTCACTGACTCCTGGAACCCCTTCAAATGCCCCAGACAATTGGGCCCTCTCTGCTTTCCTGCGCACTCTATCCTCAAAAGCATCTTTTTTCACTCTCGTCAGCCTCCACAGCAAAAAAGACAAACGTCCAGCTTTTGCTGCCACAGCAAAGGTGTCAGTGGGGAAAAGTGATGCTGGTCCTCACTGCCTCCTGGAACCCCTTCAAATGCCCCAGACAATTTGGCCCTCTCTGCTTTCCTGCGCACTCTATCCTCAAAAGCACCTTTTTTCACTCTCGGCAGCCTCCCCAGGAAAAAAGACAAACGTCCAGCTTTTGCTGCCGCAGCAAAGGTGCCAGCGGGGAAAAGTCATGCTGGTCCTCACTGCCTCCTGGAACACCTTCAAATGCCTCAGACAATTGGGCCGTCTCTGCTTTCCTGCGCACTCTATCCTCAAAAGGAACTTTTTTTCACACTCGGCAGCCTCCCCAGCAAAAAAGACAAACGTCCAGCTTTTGCTGCCACAGCAAAGGTTCCAGCGGGGAAAAGTCATGCTGGTCCACACTGCCTCCTGGAACCCCTTCAAATGCCCCAGACAATTTGGCCCTCTCTGCTTTCCTGCGCACTCTATCCTCAAAAGCACCTTTTTTCACTCTCGGCAGCCTCCCCAGCAAAAAAGACAAACGTCCAGCTTTTGCTGCCACAGCAAAGGTGCCAGCGGGGAAAAGTCATGGTGGTCCTCACTGCCTCCTGGAACCCCTTCAAATGCCCCAGACAATTTGGCCCTCTCTGCTTTCCTGCGCACTCTATCCTCAAAAGCACCTTTTTCCAGTCTCGGCAGCCTCCGAAGCAAAAAAGACAAACGTCCAGCTTTTGCTGCCACAGCAAAGGTGCCAGCGGGGAAAAGTGATGCTGGTCCTCATGCCTCCTGGAACCCCTTCAAATGCCCCATACAATTGGGCCCTCTCTGCTTTCCTGCGCACTCTATCCTCAAAAGCACCTTTTTTCACTCTCGGCAGCCTCCGCAGCAAAAAAGACAAACGTCCAGCTTTTGCTGCCACAGCAAAGGTGCCAGCTCGGAAAAGTCATGCTGGTCCTCACTGCCTCCTGGAACCCCTTCAAATGCCCCACACAATTTGGCCCTCTCTGCTTTCCTGCGCACTCTATCCTCAAAAGCACCTTTTTTCACTCTCGGCAGCCTCCCCAGCAAAAAAGACAAACGTCCAGCTTTTGCTGCCACAGCAAAGGTGTCAGCGGGGAAAAGTGATGCTGGTCCTCACTGCCTCCTGGAACCCCTTCAAATGCCCCAGACAATTTCGCCCTCTCTGCTTTCCTGCGCACTCTATCCTCAAAAGCACCTTTTTTCACTCTCGGCAGCCTCCGCAGCAAAAAAGACAAACGTCCAGCTTTTGCTGCCACAGCAAAGGTGCCAGCCTGGAAAAGTCATGCTGGTCCTCACTGCCTCCGGGAACCCCTTCAAATGCCCCAGACAATTGGGCCCTCTCTGCTTTCCTGCGCACTCTCTCCTCAAAAGCACCTTTTTTCACTCTTTTGGCAGCCTCCCCAGCAAAAAAGACAAACGTCCAGCTTTTGCTGCCACAGCAAAGGTGCCAGCGGGGAAAAGTGATGCTGGTCCTCACAGCCTCCTAGAACCCCTTCAAATGCCCCAGACAATTTGGCCCTCTCTGCTTTCCTGCGCACTCTATCCTCAAAAGCACCTTTTCACAGTCACGGCAGCCTCCGCAGCAAAAAAGACAAACGTCCAGCTTTTGCTGCCACAGCAAAGGTGCCAGCGGGGAAAAGTCATGCTGGTCCTCACTGCCTCCTGGAACCCCTTCAAATGCCGAAGACAATTTGGCCCTCTCTGCTTTCCTGCGCACTCTATCCTCAAAAGCACCTTTTCTCAGTCACGGCAGCCTCCGCAGCAAAAAAGACAAACGTCCAGCTTTTGCTGCCACAGCAAAGGTGCCAGCGGGGAAAAGTCATGCTGGTCCTCACTGCCTCCTGGAACCCCTTCAAATGCCCCAGACAATTTGGCCCTCTCTGCTTTCCTGCGCACTCTATCCTCAAAAGCACCTTTTTTCACTCTTGGCAGCCTCAGCGGCAAAAAAGACAAACGTCCAGCTTTTGCTGCCACAGCAAAGGTGCCAGCTCGGAAAAGTCATGCTGGTCCTCACTGACTCCTGGAACCCCTTCAAATGCCCCAGACAATTGGGCCCTCTCTGCTTTCCTGCGCACTCTATCCTCAAAAGCATCTTTTTTCACTCTCGTCAGCCTCCAGAGCAAAAAAGACAAACGTCCAGCTTTTGCTGCCACAGCAAAGGTGCCAGCGGGGAAAAATCATGCTGGTCCTCACTGCCTCCTGGAACCCCTTCAAATGCCCCAGACAATTTGGCCCTCTCTGCTTTCCTGCGCACTCTATCCTCAAAAGCACCTTTTCACAGTCACGGCAGCCTCTGCAGCAAAAAAGACAAACGTCCAGCTTTTGCTGCCACAGCAAAGGTGCCAGCGGGGAAAAGTCATGCTGGTCCTCACTGCCTCCTGGAACCCCTTCAAATGCCCCATACAATTGGGCCCTCTCTGCTTTCCTGCGCACTCTATCCTCAAAAGCACCTTTTTTCACTCTTGGCAGCCTCAGCATCAAAAAAGACAAACGTCCAGCTTTTGCTGCCACAGCAAAGGTGTCAGCGGGGAAAAGTCATGCTGGTCCTCACTGCCTCCTGGAACCCCTTCAAATGCCCCAGACAATTGGGCCCTCTCTGCTTTCCTGCGCACTCTATCCTCAAAAGCACCTTTTTTCACTCTCGGCAGCCTCCCCAGCAAAAAAGACAAACGTCCAGCTTTTGCTGCCACAGCAAAGGTGCCAGCGGGGAAAAGTGATGCTGGTCCTCACTGCCTCCTGGAATCCATTCAAATGCCCTAGACAATTTGGCCCTCTCTGCTTTCCTGCGCACTCTATCCTCAAAAGCACCTTTTTTCACTCTCGGCAGCCTCCCCAGCAAAAAAAAAAACGTCCAGCTTTTGCTGCCACAGCAAAGGTGTCAGCGGGGAAAAATCATGCTGGTCCTCACTGCCTCCTGGAACCCCTTCAAATGCCCCAGACAATTTGGCCCTCTCTGCTTTCCTGCGCACTCTATCCTCAAAAGCACCTTTTCCCAGTCACGGCAGCCTCCGCAGCAAAAAAGACAAACGTCCAGCTTTTGCTGCCACAGCAAAGGTGCCAGCTGGGAAAAGTCATGCTGGTCCTCACTGCCTCCTGGAACCCCTTCAAATGCCCCAGACAATTTGGCTTTCTCTGCTTTCCTGCGCACTCTATCCTCAAAAGCATCTTTTTTCATGCTCGGCAGCCTCCGCAGCAAAAAAGACAAACGTCCAGCTTTTGCTGCCACAGCAAAGGTGTCAGTGGGGAAAAGTGATGCTGATCCTCACTGCCTCCTGGAACCCCTTCAAATGCCCCAGACAATTTGGCCCTCTCTGCTTTCCTGCGCACTCTATCCTCAAAAGCACCTTTTTTCACTCTCGGCACCCTCCCCAGCAAAAAAGACAAACGTCCAGCTTTTGCTGCCACAGCAAAGGTGCCAGCCTGGAAAAGTCATGCTGGTCCTCACTGCCTCCTGGAACCCCTTCAAATGCCCCAGACAATTGGGCCCTCTCTGCTTTCCTGCGCACTCTATCCTCAAAAGCACCGTTTTTCACTCTCGGCAGCCTCCCCAGCAAAAAAGACAAACGTCCAGCTTTTGCTGCCACAGCAAAGGTGCCAGCGGGGAAAAGCATGCTGGTCCTCACTGCCTCCTGGAACCCCTTCAAATGCCCCAGACAATTTGGCCCTCTCTGCTTTCCTGCGCACTCTATCCTCAAAAGCAGCTTTTTTCACTCTTGGCAGCCTCAGCAGCAAAAAAGACAAACGTCCAGCTTTTGCTGCCACAGCAAAGGTGCCAGCGGGGAAAAGTCATGCTGGTCCTCACTGCCTCCTGGAACCCCTTCAAATGCCTCAGACAATTGGGCCCTCTCTGCTTTCCTGCGCACTCTATCCTCAAAAGGAACTTTTTTTCACACTCGGCAGCCTCCCCAGCAAAAAAGACAAACGTCCAGCTTTTGCTGCCACAGCAAAGGTGCCAGCGGGGAAAAGTCATGGTGGTCCTCACTGCCTCCTGGAACCCCTTCAAATGCCCCAGACAATTTGGCCCTCTCTGCTTTCCTGCGCACTCTATCCTCAAAAGCACCTTTTTCCAGTCTCGGCAGCCTCCGAAGCAAAAAAGACAAACGTCCAGCTTTTGCTGCCACAGCAAAGGTGCCAGCGGGGAAAAGTGATGCTGGTCCTCACTGCCTCCTGGAACCCCTTCAAATGCCCCATACAATTGGGCCCTCTCTGCTTTCCTGCGCACTCTATCCTCAAAAGCACCTTTTTTTACTCTCGGCAGCCTCCGCAGCAAAAAAGACAAACGTCCAGCTTTTGCTGCCACAGCAAAGGTGCCAGCCTGGAAAAGTCATGCTGGTCCTCACTGCCTCCTGGAACCCCTTCAAATGCCCCAGACAATTGGGCCCTCTCTGCTTTCCTGCGCACTCTATCCTCAAAAGCACCGTTTTTCACTCTCGGCAGCCTCCCCAGCAAAAAAGACAAACGTCCAGCTTTTGCTGCCACAGCAAAGGTGCCAGCGGGGAAAAGCATGCTGGTCCTCACTGCCTCCTGGAACCCCTTCAAATGCCACAGACAATTTGGCCCTCTCTGCTTTCCTGCGCACTCTATCCTCAAAAGCACCTTTTTTCACTCTTGGCAGCCTCAGCAGCAAAAAAGACAAACGTCCAGCTTTTGCTGCCACAGCAAAGGTGCCAGCGGGGAAAAGTCATGCTGGTCCTCATTGCCTCCTGGAACCCCTTCAAATTCCCCAGACAATTTTCCCTCTCTGCCTTACTGCGCACTCTATCCTCAAAAGCACCTTTTTCCAGTCTCGGCAGCCTCCGAAGCAAAAAAGACAAACGTCCAGCTTTTGCTGCCACAGCAAAGGTGCCAGCGGGGAAAAGTCATGCTGGTCCTCACTGCCTCCTGGAACCCCTTCAAATGCCCCAGACAATTTGGCCCTCTCTGCTTTCCTACGCACTCTATCCTCAAAAGCACCGTTTTTCACTCTCGGCATCCTCCGCATCAAAAAAGACAAACGTCCAGCTTTTGCTGCCACAGCAAAGGTGCCAGAGGGGAAAACTCATGCTGGTCCTCAGTGCCTCCTGGAACCCCTTCAAATGCCCCAGACAATTTGGCCCTCTCTGCTTTCCTGCGCACTCTATCCTCAAAAGCACCTTTTTTCACTCTCGGCAGCCTCCCCAGCAAAAAAGACAAACGTCCAGCTTTTGCTGCCACAGCAAAGGTGTCAGCGGGGAAAAGTGATGCTGGTCCTCACTGCCTCCTGGAACCCCTTCAAATGCCCCAGACAATTTGGCCCTCTCTGCTTTCCTGCGCACTCTATCCTCAAAAGCACCTTTTTTCACTCTCGGCAGCCTCCCCAGCAAAAAAGACAAACGTCCAGCTTTTGCTGCCACAGCAAAGGTGCCAGCCTGGAAAAGTCATGCTGGTCCTCACTGCCTCCTGGAACCCCTTCAATTGCCCCAGACAATTGGGCCCTCTCTGCTTTCCTGCGCACTCTATCCTCAAAAGCACCTTTTTTCACTCTCGGCAGCCTCCGCAGCAAAAAAGACAAACGTCCAGCTTTTGCTGCCACAGCAAAGGTGCCAGCGGGGAAAAGCATGCTGGTCCTCACTGCCTCCTGGAACCCCTTCAAATGCCCCAGACAATTTGGCCCTCTCTGCTTTCCTGCACACTCTATCCTCAAAAGCACCTTTTTTCACTCTTGGCAGCCTCAGCAGCAAAAAAGACAAACGTCCAACTTTTGCTGCCACAGCAAAGGTGCCAGCGGGGAAAAGTGATGCTGGTCCTCACTGCCTCCTGGAACCCCTTCAAATGCCCCATACAATTGGGCCCTCTCTGCTTTCCTGCGCACTCTATCCTCAAAAGCACCTTTTTTCACTCTCGGCAGCCTCCGCAGCAAAAAAGACAAACGTCCAGCTTTTGCTGCCACAGCAAAGGTGCCAGCGGGGAAAAGTCATGCTGGTCCTCACTGCCTCCTGGAACCCCTTCAAATGCCCCATACAATTGGGCCCTCTCTGCTTTCCTGCGCACTCTATCCTCAAAAGCACCTTTTTTCACTCTTGGCAGCCTCCGCAGCAAAAAAGACAAACGTCCAGCTTTTGCTGCCACAGCAAAGGTGCCAGCCTGGAAAAGTCATGCTGGT
Source organism: Vanellus vanellus (assembly GCF_965231255.1). NCBI lineage: Eukaryota > Metazoa > Chordata > Aves > Charadriiformes > Charadriidae > Vanellus > Vanellus vanellus. The sequence goes on from NW_028128129.1 coordinate 15,083, forward strand.
CCTCACTGCCTCCTGGAACCCCTTCAAATGCCCCAGACAATTGGGCCCTCTCTGCTTTCCTGCGCACTCTATCCTCAAAAGCACCGTTTTTCACTCTCGGCAGCCTCCCCAGCAAAAAAGACAAACGTCCAGCTTTTGCTGCCACAGCAAAGGTGCCAGCGGGGAAAAGCATGCTGGTCCTCACTGCCTCCTGGAACCCCTTCAAATGCCACAGACAATTTGGCCCTCTCTGCTTTCCTGCGCACTCTATCCTCAAAAGCACCTTTTTTCACTCTTGGCAGCCTCAGCAGCAAAAAAGACAAACGTCCAGCTTTTGCTGCCACAGCAAAGGTGCCAGCGGGGAAAAGTCATGCTGGTCCTCATTGCCTCCTGGAACCCCTTCAAATTCCCCAGACAATTTTCCCTCTCTGCCTTACTGCGCACTCTATCCTCAAAAGCACCTTTTTCCAGTCTCGGCAGCCTCCGAAGCAAAAAAGACAAACGTCCAGCTTTTGCTGCCACAGCAAAGGTGCCAGCGGGGAAAAGTCATGCTGGTCCTCACTGCCTCCTGGAACCCCTTCAAATGCCCCAGACAATTTGGCCCTCTCTGCTTTCCTACGCACTCTATCCTCAAAAGCACCGTTTTTCACTCTCGGCATCCTCCGCATCAAAAAAGACAAACGTCCAGCTTTTGCTGCCACAGCAAAGGTGCCAGAGGGGAAAACTCATGCTGGTCCTCAGTGCCTCCTGGAACCCCTTCAAATGCCCCAGACAATTTGGCCCTCTCTGCTTTCCTGCGCACTCTATCCTCAAAAGCACCTTTTTTCACTCTCGGCAGCCTCCCCAGCAAAAAAGACAAACGTCCAGCTTTTGCTGCCACAGCAAAGGTGTCAGCGGGGAAAAGTGATGCTGGTCCTCACTGCCTCCTGGAACCCCTTCAAATGCCCCAGACAATTTGGCCCTCTCTGCTTTCCTGCGCACTCTATCCTCAAAAGCACCTTTTTTCACTCTCCGCAGCCTCCCCAGCAAAAAAGACAAACGTCCAGCTTTTGCTGCCACAGCAAAGGTGCCAGCCTGGAAAAGTCATGCTGGTCCTCACTGCCTCCTGGAACCCCTTCAATTGCCCCAGACAATTGGGCCCTCTCTGCTTTCCTGCGCACTCTATCCTCAAAAGCACCTTTTTTCACTCTCGGCAGCCTCCGCAGCAAAAAAGACAAACGTCCAGCTTTTGCTGCCACAGCAAAGGTGCCAGCGGGGAAAAGCATGCTGGTCCTCACTGCCTCCTGGAACCCCTTCAAATGCCCCAGACAATTTGGCCCTCTCTGCTTTCCTGCACACTCTATCCTCAAAAGCACCTTTTTTCACTCTTGGCAGCCTCAGCAGCAAAAAAGACAAACGTCCAACTTTTGCTGCCACAGCAAAGGTGCCAGCGGGGAAAAGTGATGCTGGTCCTCACTGCCTCCTGGAACCCCTTCAAATGCCCCATACAATTGGGCCCTCTCTGCTTTCCTGCGCACTCTATCCTCAAAAGCACCTTTTTTCACTCTCGGCAGCCTCCGCAGCAAAAAAGACAAACGTCCAGCTTTTGCTGCCACAGCAAAGGTGCCAGCGGGGAAAAGTCATGCTGGTCCTCACTGCCTCCTGGAACCCCTTCAAATGCCCCATACAATTGGGCCCTCTCTGCTTTCCTGCGCACTCTATCCTCAAAAGCACCTTTTTTCACTCTTGGCAGCCTCCGCAGCAAAAAAGACAAACGTCCAGCTTTTGCTGCCACAGCAAAGGTGCCAGCCTGGAAAAGTCATGCTGGTCCTCACTGCCTCCTGGAACCCCTTCAAATGCCCCAGACAATTGGGCCCTCTCTGCTTTCCTGCGCACTCTATCCTCAAAAGCACCGTTTTTCACTCTCGGCAGCCTCCCCAGCAAAAAAGACAAACGTCCAGCTTTTGCTGCCACAGCAAAGGTACCAGCGGGGAAAAGCATGCTGGTCCTCACTGCCTCCTGGAACCCCTTCAAATGCCCCAGACAATTTGGCCCTCTCTGCTTTCCTGCGCACTCTATACTCAAAAGCACCTTTTTTCACTCTTGGCAGCCTCAGCAGCAAAAAAGACAAACGTCCAGCTTTTGCTGCCACAGCAAAGGTGCCAGCGGGGAAAAGTCATGCTGGTCCTCACTGCCTCCTGGAACCCCTTCAAATGCCTCAGACAATTGGGCCCTCTCTGCTTTCCTGCGCACTCTATCCTCAAAAGGAACTTTTTTTCACACTCGGCAGCCTCCCCAGCAAAAAAGACAAACGTCCAGCTTTTGCTGCCACAGCAAAGGTTCCAGCGGGGAAAAGTCATGCTGGTCCACACTGCCTCCTGGAACCCCTTCAAATGCCCCAGACAATTTGGCCCTCTCTGCTTTCCTGCGCACTCTATCCTCAAAAGCACCTTTTTTCACTCTCGGCAGCCTCCCCAGCAAAAAAGACAAACATCCAGCTTTTGCTGCAACAGCAAAGGTGCCAGCGGGGAAAAGTCATGCTGGTCCTCACTGCCTCCGGGAACCCCTTCAAATGCCCCAGACAATTTGGCCCTCTCTGCTTTCCTGCGCACTCTCTCCTCAAAAGCACCGTTTTTCACTCTCGGCAGCCTCCCCAGCAAAAAAGACAAACGTCCAGCTTTTGCTGACACAGCAAAGGTGCCAGCGGGGAAAAGCATGCTGGTCCTCACTGCCTCCTGGAACCCCTTCAAATGCCCCAGACAATTTGGCCCTCTCTGCTTTCCTGCGCACTCTATCCTCAAAAGCACCTTTTTTCACTCCCGGCAGCCTCAGCAGCAAAAAAGACAAACGTCCAGCTTTTGCTGCCACAGCAAAGGTGCCAGCGGGGAAAAGTCATGCTGGTCCTCATTGCCTCCTGGAACCCCTTCAAATGCCCCAGACAATTTGGCCCTCTCTGCTTTCCTGCGCACTCTATCCTCAAAAGCACCGTTTTTCACTCTCGGCATCCTCCGCATCAAAAAAGACAAACGTCCAGCTTTTGCTGCCACAGCAAAGGTGCCAGAGGGGAAAACTCATGCTGGTCCTCAGTGCCTCCTGGAACCCCTTCAAATGCCCCAGACAATTTGGCCCTCTCTGCTTTCCTGCGCACTCTATCCTCAAAAGCACCTTTTTTCAATCTCGGCAGCCTCCCCAGCAAAAAAGACAAACGTCCAGCTTTTGCTGCCACAGCAAATGTGTCAGCGGGGAAAAGTGATGCTGGTCCTCACTGCCTCCTGGAACCCCTTCAAATGCCCCAGACAATTGGGCCCTCTCTGCTTTCCTGCGCACTCTATCCTCAAAAGCACCTTTTTTCACTCTCGGCAGCCTCCCCAGCAAAAAAGACAAACGTCCAGCTTTTGCTGCCACAGCAAAGGTGCCAGCCTGGAAAAGTCATGCTGGTCCTCACTGCCTCCTGGAACCCCTTCAATTGCCCCAGACAATTGGGCCCTCTCTGCTTTCCTGCGCACTCTATCCTCAAAAGCACCTTTTTTCACTCTCGGCAGCCTCCGCAGCAAAAAAGACAAACGTCCAGCTTTTGCTGCCACAGCAAAGGTGCCAGCGGGGAAAAGCATGCTGGTCCTCACTGCCTCCTGGAACCCCTTCAAATGCCCCAGACAATTTGGCCCTCTCTGCTTTCCTGCACACTCTATCCTCAAAAGCACCTTTTTTCACTCTTGGCATCCTCAGCAGCAAAAAAGACAAACGTCCAGCTTTTGCTGCCACAGCAAAGGTGCCAGCGGGGAAAAGTGATGCTGGTCCTCACTGCCTCCTGGAACCCCTTCAAATGCCCCAGACAATTTGGCCCTCTCTGCTTTCCTGCGCACTCTATCCTCAAAAGCACCTTTTTTCACTCTCAGCAGCCTCCGCAGCAAAAAAGACAAACGTCCAGCTTTTGCTGCCACAGCAAAGGTGCCAGCGGGGAAAAGTCATGCTGGTCCTCACTGCCTCCTGGAACCCCTTCAAATGCCTCAGACAATTTGGCCCTCTCTGCTTTCCTGCGCACTCTATCCTCAAAAGGAACTTTTTTTCACACTCGGCAGCCTCCGCAGCAAAAAAGACAAACGTCCAGCTTTTGCTGCCACAGCAAAGGTGCCAGCGGGGAAAAGTCATGCTGGTCCTCACTGCCTCCTGGAACCCCTTCAAATGCCCCAGACAATTTGGCCCTCTCTGCTTTCCTGCGCACTCTATCCTCAAAAGCACCTTTTTCCAGTCTCGGCAGCCTCCCCAGCAAAAAAGACAAACGTCCAGCTTTTGCTGCCACAGCAAAGGTGCCAGCGGGGAAAAGTGATGCTGGTCCTCACTGCCTCCTGGAACCCCTTCAAATGCCCCAAACAATTTGGCCCTCTCTGCTTTCCTGCGCACTCTATCCTCAAAAGCACCTTTTTTCACTCTCGGCAGCCTCCGCAGCAAAAAAAAAACGTCCAGCTTTTGCTGCCACAGCAAAGGTGCCAGCGGGGAAAAGTCATGCTGGTCCTCACTGCCTCCTGGAACCCCTTCAAATGCCCCAGACAATTGGGCCCTGTCTGCTTTCCTGCGCACTCTATCCTCAAAAGCACCTTTTTTCACTCCCGGCAGCCTCCGCAGCAAAAAAGACAAACGTCCAGCTTTTGCTGCCACAGCAAAGGTGCCAGCGGGGAAAAGTCATGCTGGTCCTCACTGCCTCCTGGAACCCCTTCAAATGCCCCAGACAATTTGGCCCTTTCTGCTTTCCTGCGGCTCCTATCCTCAAAAGCACGTTTTTTCACTCTTGGCAGCCTCCCCAGCAAAAAAGACAAACGTCCAGCTTTTGCTGCCGCAGCAAAGGTGCCAGCGGGGAAAAGTCATGCTGGTCCTCACTGCCTCCTGGAACCCCTTCAAATGCCCCAGACAATTTGGCCCTCTCTGCTTTCCTACGCACTCTATCCTCAAAAGCACCGTTTTTCACTCTCGGCATCCTCCGCATCAAAAAAGACAAACGTCCAGCTTTTGCTGCTACAGCAAAGGTGCCAGAGGGGAAAACTCATGCTGGTCCTCAGTGCCTCCTGGAACCCCTTCAAATGCCCCAGACAATTTGGCCCTCTCTGCTTTCCTGCGCACTCTAGCCTCAAAAGCACCTTTTTTCACTCTTGGCAGCCTCAGCAGAAAAAAGACAAACGTCCAGCTTTTGCTGCCACAGCAAAGGTGCCAGCGCGGAAAAGACATGCTGGTCCTCACTGCCTCCTGGAACCCCTTCAAATGCCCCATACAATTGGGCCCTCTCTGCTTTCCTGCGCACTCTAGCCTCAAAAACACCTTTTTCCAGTCTCGGCAGCCTCCCCAGCAAAAAAGACAAACGTCCAGCTTTTGCTGACACAGCAAAGGTGCCAGCGGGGAAAAGTGATGCTGGTCCTCACTGCCTCCTGGAACCCCTTCAAATGCCCCATACAATTGGGCCCTCTCTGCTTTCCTGCGCACTCTAACCTCAAAAGCACCTTTTTTCACTCTCGGCAGCCTCCGCAGCAAAAAAGACAAACGTCCAGCTTTTGCTGCCACAGCAAAGGTGCCAGCGGGGAAAAGTCATGCTGGTCCTCACTGCCTCCTGGAACCCCTTCAAATGCCCCAGACAATTGGGCCCTGTCTGCTTTCCTGCGCACTCTATCCTCAAAAGCACCTTTTTTCACTCCCGGCAGCCTCCGCAGCAAAAAAGACAAACGTCCAGCTTTTGCTGCCACAGCAAAGGTGCCAGCCTGGAAAAGTCATGCTGGTCCTCACTGCCTCCTGGAACCCCTTCAAATGCCCCAGACAATTTGGCCCTTTCTGCTTTCCTGCGGCTCCTATCCTCAAAAGCACGTTTTTTCACTCTCGGCAGCCTCCCCAGCAAAAAAGACAAACGTCCAGCTTTTGCTGCCGCAGCAAAGGTGCCAGCGGGGAAAAGTCATGCTGGTCCTCACTGCCTCCTGGAACCCCTTCAAATGCCCCAGATAATTGGGCCCTCTCTGCTTTCCTACGCACTCTATCCTCAAAAGCACCGTTTTTCACTCTCGGCATCCTCCGCATCAAAAAAGACAAACGTCCAGCTTTTGCTGCTACAGCAAAGGTGCCAGAGGGGAAAACTCATGCTGGTCCTCAGTGCCTCCTGGAACCCCTTCAAATGCCCCAGACAATTTGGCCCTCTCTGCTTTCCTGCGCACTCTATCCTCAAAAGCACCTTTTTTCACTCTTGGCAGCCTCAGCAGAAAAAAGACAAACGTCCAGCTTTTGCTGCCACAGCAAAGGTGCCAGCGCGGAAAAGACATGCTGGTCCTCACTGCCTCCTGGAACCCCTTCAAATGCCCCAGACAATTTGGCCCTCTCTGCTTTCCTGCGCACTCTATCCTCAAAAGCACCGTTTTTCCAGTCTCGGCAGCCTCCCCAGCAAAAAAGACAAACGTCCAGCTTTTGCTGCCACAGCAAAGGTGCCAGCGGGGAAAAGTGATGCTGGTCCTCACTGCCTCCTGGAACCCCTTCAAATGCCCCATACAATCGGGCCCTCTCTGCTTTCCTGCGCACTCTATCCTCAAAAGCACCTTTTTTCACTCTCGGCAGCCTCCGCAGCAAAAAAGACAAACGTCCAGCTTTTGCTGCCACAGCAAAGGTGCCAGCGGGGAAAAGTCATGCTGGTCCTCACTGCCTCCTGGAACCCCTTCAAATGCCCCAGACAATTGGGCCCTGTCTGCTTTCCTGCGCACTCTATCCTCAAAAGCACCTTTTTTCACTCCCGGCAGCCTCCGCAGCAAAAAAGACAAACGTCCAGCTTTTGCTGCCACAGCAAAGGTGCCAGCGGGGAAAAGTCATGCTGGTCCTCACTGCCTCCTGGAACCCCTTCAAATGCCCCAGACAATTTGGCCCTTTCTGCTTTCCTGCGGCTCCTATCCTCAAAAGCACGTTTTTTCACTCTCGGCAGCCTCCCCAGCAAAAAAGACAAACGTCCAGCTTTTGCTGCCGCAGCAAAGGTGCCAGTTTGGAAAAGTCATGCTGGTCCTCACTGCCTCCTGGAACCCCTTCAAATGCCCCAGACAATTTGGCCCTCTCTGCTTTCCTACGCACTCTATCCTCAAAAGCACCGTTTTTCACTCTCGGCATCCTCCGCATCAAAAAAGACAAACGTCCAGCTTTTGCTGCTACAGCAAAGGTGCCAGAGGGGAAAACTCATGCTGGTCCTCAGTGCCTCCTGGAACCCCTTCAAATGCCCCAGACAATTTGGCCCTCTCTGCTTTCCTGCGCACTCTATCCTCAAAAGCACCTTTTTTCACTCTTGGCAGCCTCAGCAGAAAAAAGACAAACGTCCAGCTTTTGCTGCCACAGCAAAGGTGCCAGCGCGGAAAAGACATGCTGGTCCTCACTGCCTCCTGGAACCCCTTCAAATGCCCCAGACAATTTGGCCCTCTCTGCTTTCCTGCGCACTCTAGCCTCAAAAACACCTTTTTCCAGTCTCGGCAGCCTCCCCAGCAAAAAAGACAAACGTCCAGCTTTTGCTGACACAGCAAAGGTGCCAGCGGGGAAAAGTGATGCTGGTCCTCACTGCCTCCTGGAAACCCTTCAAATGCCCCAGACAATTGGGCCCTCTCTGCTTTCCTGCGCACTCTATCCTCAAAAGCACCTTTTTTCACTCTCGGCAGCCTCCGCAGCAAAAAAGAAAAACGTCCAGCTTTTGCTGCCACAGCAAAGGTGCCAGCGGGGAAAAGTCATGCTGGTCCTCACTGCCTCCTGGAACCCCTTCAAATGCCCCAGACAATTGGGCCCTGTCTGCTTTCCTGCGCACTCTATCCTCAAAAGCACCTTTTTTCACTCCCGGCAGCCTCTGCAGCAAAAAAGACAAACGTCCAGCTTTTGCTGCCACAGCAAAGGTGCCAGCCTGGAAAAGTCATGCTGGTCCTCACTGCCTCCTGGAACCCCTTCAAATGCCCCAGACAATTTGGCCCTTTCTGCTTTCCTGCGGCTCCTATCCTCAAAAGCACGTTTTTTCACTCTCGGCAGCCTCCCCAGCAAAAAAGACAAACGTCCAGCTTTTGCTGCCGCAGCAAAGGTGCCAGCGGGGAAAAGTCATGCTGGTCCTCACTGCCTCCTGGAACCCCTTCAAATGCCCCAGACAATTTGGCCCTCTCTGCTTTCCTACGCACTCTATCCTCAAAAGCACCGTTTTTCACTCTCGGCATCCTCCGCATCAAAAAAGACAAACGTCCAGCTTTTGCTGCTACAGCAAAGGTGCCAGAGGGGAAAACTCATGCTGGTCCTCAGTGCCTCCTGGAACCCCTTCAAATGCCCCAGACAATTTGGCCCTCTCTGCTTTCCTGCGCACTCTATCCTCAAAAGCACCTTTTTTCACTCTTGGCAGCCTCAGCAGAAAAAAGACAAACGTCCAGCTTTTGCTGCCACAGCAAAGGTGCCAGCGCGGAAAAGACATGCTGGTCCTCACTGCCTCCTGGAACCCCTTCAAATGCCCCAGACAATTTGGCCCTCTCTGCTTTCCTGCGCACTCTAGCCTCAAAAACACCTTTTTCCAGTCTCGGCAGCCTCCCCAGCAAAAAAGACAAACGTCCAGCTTTTGCTGACACAGCAAAGGTGCCAGCGGGGAAAAGTCATGCTGGTCCTCACTACCTCCTTGAAACCCTTCAAATGTCCCAGACAATTTGGCCCTCTCTGCTTTCCTTCGCACTCTATCCTCAAAAGCACCTTTTTTCACTCTCGGCAGACTCAGCAGCAAAAAAGACAAACGTCCAGCTTTTGCTGCCACAGCATGGGTGCCAGCGGGGAAAAGTCATGCTGGTCCTCACTACCTCCTGGAACCCCTTCAAATGCCCCAGACAATTTGGCCCTCTCTGCTTTCCTGCGCACTCTATCCTCAAAAGCACCGTTTTTCACTCTCGGCAGCCTCTCCAGCAAAAAAGACAAACGTCCAGCTTTTGCTGCCACAGCAAAGGTGCCAGTGGGGAAAAGTGATGCTGGTCCTCACTGCCTCCTGGAACCCCTTCAAATGCCTCAGACAATTTGGCCCTCTCTGCTTTCCTGCGCACTCTATCCTCAAAAGCACCTTTTTTCACTCTCGGCAGCCTCCCCAGCAAAAAAGACAAACGTGCAGCTTTTGCTGCCACAGCAAAGGTGTCAGCGGGGAAAAGTCATGCTGGTCCTCACTACCTCCTTGAAACCCTTCAAATGTCCCAGACAATTTGGCCCTCTCTGCTTTCCTTCACACTCTATCCTCAAAAGCACCTTTTTTCACTCTTGGCAGCCTCCGCAGCAAAAAAGACAAACGTCCAGCTTTTGCTGCCACAGCAAAGGTGCCAGCTCGGAAAAGTGATGCTGGTCCTCACTGCCTCCTGGAACCCCTTCAAATGCCCCAGACAATTTGGCCCTCTCTGCTTTCCTGCGCACTCTATCCTCAAAAGCACCGTTTTTCACTCTCGGCAGCCTCCCCAGCAAAAAAGACAAACGTCCAGCTTTTGCTGCCACAGCAAAGGTGCCAGCGGGGAAAAGTCATGCTGGTCCTCACTGCCTCCTGTAACCCCTTCAAATGCCCCAGACAATTTGGCCCTCTCTGCTTTCCTACGCACTCTATCCTCAAAAGCACCGTTTTTCACTCTCGGCATCCTCCGCATCAAAAAAGACAAACGTCCAGCTTTTGCTGCCACAACAAAGGTGCCAGCGGGGAAAACTCATGCTGGTCCTCAGTGCCTCCTGGAACCCCTTCAAATGCCCCAGACAATTTGGCCCTCTCTGCTTTCCTGTGCACTCTATCCTCAAAAGCACCTTTTTTCACTCTCGGCAGCCTCCCCAGCAAAAAAGACAAACGTCCAGCTTTTGCTGCCACAGCAAAGGTGCCAGCGGGGAAAAGTCATGCTGGTCCTCACTGCCTCCTGGAACCCCTGCAAATGCACCAGACAATTTGGCCCTTTCTGCTTTCCTGCGTACTCTAACCTCAAAAGCACCTTTTTTTCACTCTCGGCAGCCTCCGCAGCAAAAAAGACAAACGTCCAGCTTTTGCTGCCACAGCAAAGGTGCCAGCGGGGAAAAGTCATGCTGGTCCTCACTGCCTCCTGGAACCCCTTCAAATGCCCCAGACAATTTGGCCCTCTCTGCTTTCCTGCGCACTCTATCCTCAAAAGCACCGTTTTTCACTCTCGGCAGCCTCTCCAGCAAAAAAGACAAACGTCCAGCTTTTGCTGCCACAGCAAAGGTGCCAGTGGGGAAAAGTGATGCTGGTCCTCACTGCCTCCTGGAACCCCTTCAAATGCCTCAGACAATTTGGCCCTCTCTGCTTTCCTGCGCACTCTATCCTCAAAAGCACCTTTTTTCACTCTCGGCAGCCTCCCCAGCAAAAAAGACAAACGTGCAGCTTTTGCTGCCACAGCAAAGGTGTCAGCGGGGAAAAGTCATGCTGGTCCTCACTACCTCCTTGAAACCCTTCAAATGTCCCAGACAATTTGGCCCTCTCTGCTTTCCTTCACACTCTATCCTCAAAAGCACCTTTTTTCACTCTTGGCAGCCTCCGCAGCAAAAAAGACAAACGTCCAGCTTTTGCTGCCACAGCAAAGGTGCCAGCTCGGAAAAGTGATGCTGGTCCTCACTGCCTCCTGTAACCCCTTCAAATGCCCCAGACAATTTGGCCCTCTCTGCTTTCCTACGCACTCTATCCTCAAAAGCACCGTTTTTCACTCTCGGCATCCTCCGCATCAAAAAAGACAAACGTCCAGCTTTTGCTGCCACAACAAAGGTGCCAGCGGGGAAAACTCATGCTGGTCCTCAGTGCCTCCTGGAACCCCTTCAAATGCCCCAGACAATTTGGCCCTCTCTGCTTTCCTGTGCACTCTATCCTCAAAAGCACCTTTTTTCACTCTCGGCAGCCTCCCCAGCAAAAAAGACAAACGTCCAGCTTTTGCTGCCACAGCAAAGGTGCCAGCGGGGAAAAGTCATGCTGGTCCTCACTGCCTCCTGGAACCCCTGCAAATGCACCAGACAATTTGGCCCTTTCTGCTTTCCTGCGTACTCTAACCTCAAAAGCACCTTTTTTTCACTCTCGGCAGCCTCCGCAGCAAAAAAGACAAACGTCCAGCTTTTGCTGCCACAGCAAAGGTGCCAGCGGGGAAAAGTCATGCTGGTCCTCACTGCCTCCTGGAACCCCTTCAAATGCCCCAGACAATTTGGCCCTCTTTGCTTTCCTGCGCACTCTAGCCTCAAAAGCACCTTTTTTCACTCTTGGCAGCCTCCCCAGCAAAAAAGACAAACTTCCAGCTTTTGCTGCCACAGCAAAGGTGCCAGCGGGGAAAAGTCATGCTGGTCCTCACTGCCTCCTGGAACCCCTTCAAATGCCCCAGACAATTTGGCCCTCTCTGCTTTCCTGCGCACTCTATCCTCAAAAGCACCTTTTTCCAGTCTCGGCAGCCTCCCCAGCAAAAAAGACAAACGTCCAGCTTTTGCTGCCACAGCAAAGGTGCCAGCGGGGAAAAGTCATGCTGGTCCTCACTACCTCCTTGAAACCCTTCAAATGTCCCAGACAATTTGGCCCTCTCTGTTTCCTTCGCACTCTATCCTCAAAAGCACCTTTTTTCACTCTCGGCAGACTCAGCAGCAAAAAAGACAAACGTCCAGCTTTTGCTGCCACAGCAAAGGTGCCAGCGGGGAAAAGTCATGCTGGTCCTCACTGCCTCCTGGAACCCCTTCAAATGCCCCAGACAATTGGGCCCTCTCTGCTTTCCTGCGCACTCTATCCTCAAAAGCACCGTTTTTCACTCTCGGCAGCCTCCCCAGCAAAAAAGACAAACGTCCAGCTTTTGCTGCCACAGCAAAGGTGCCAGTGGGGAAAAGTCATGCTGGTCCTCACTGCCTCCTGGAACCCCTTCAAATGCCCCAGACAATTTGGCCCTCTCTGCTTTCCTGCGCACTCTATCCTCAAAAGCACCTTTTTTCACTCTCGGCAGCCTCCGCAGCAAAAAAGACAAACGTCCAGCTTTTGCTGCCACAGCAAAGGTGCCAGCGGGGAAAAGTCATGCTGGTCCTCACTACCTCCTTGAAACCCTTCAAATGTCCCAGACAATTTGGCCCTCTCTGCTTTCCTTCGCACTCTATCCTCAAAAGCACCTTTTTTCACTCTCGGCAGACTCAGCAGCAAAAAAGACAAACGTCCAGCTTTTGCTGCCACAGCAAAGGTGCCAGAGGGGAAAACTCATGCTGGTCCTCAGTGCCTCCTGGAACCCCTTCAAATGCCCCAGACAATTTGGCCCTCTCTGCTTTCCTGCGCACTCTATCCTCAAAAGCACCTTTTTTCACTCTTGGCAGCCTCCCCAGCAAAAAAGACAAACGTCCAGCTTTTGCTGCCACAGCAAAGGTGCCAGCGGGGAAAAGTCATGCTGGTCCTCACTGACTCCTGGAACCCCTTCAAATGCCCCAGACAATTTGGCCCTCTCTGCTTTCCTGCGCACTCTATCCTCAAAAGCACCGTTTTTCACTCTCGGCAGCCTCCCCAGCAAAAAAGACAAACGTCCAGCTTTTGCTGCCACAGCAAAGGTGCCAGCGGGGAAAAGTGATGCTGGTCCTCACTGCCTCCTGGAACCCCTTCAAATGCCCCAGACAATTTGGCCCTCTCTGCTTTCCTGCGGCTCCTATCCTCAAAAGCACCTTTTTTCACTCTCGGCAGCCTCCCCAGCAAAAAAGACAAACGTCCAGCTTTTGCTGCCACAGCAAAGGTGCCAGCGGGGAAAACTCATGCTGGTCCTCAGTGCCTCCTGGAACCCCTTCAAATGCCCCAGACAATTTGGCCCTCTCTGCTTTCCTGCGCACTCTATCCTCAAAAGCACCTTTTTTCACTCTCGGCAGCCTCCGCAGCAAAAAAGACAAACGTCCAGCTTTTGCTGCCACAGCAAAGGTGCCAGCGGGGAAAAGTGATGCTGGTCCTCACTGCCTCCTGGAACCCCTTCAAATGCCCCAGACAATTTGGCCCTCTCTGCTTTCCTGCGCACTCTATCCTCAAAAGCACCTTTTTTCACTCTTGGCAGCCTCCGCAGCAAAAAAGACAAACGTCCAGCTTTTGCTGCCACAGCAAAGGTGCCAGCGGGGAAAAATGCTGGTCCTCACTGCCTCCTGGAACCCCTTCAAATGCCCCAGACAATTTGGCCCTCTCTGCTTTCCTGCGCACTCTATCCTCAAAAGCACCTTTTTTCACTCTCGGCAGCCTCCGCAGCAAAAAAGACAAACGTCCAGCTTTTGCTGCCACAGCAAAGGTGCCACTGGGGAAAAATCATGCTGGTCCTCACTGCCTCCTGGAACCCCTTCAAATGCCCCAGACAATTTGGCCCTCTCTGCTTTCCTGCGCACTCTATCCTCAAAAGCACCTTTTTTCACTCTCGGCAGCCTCCGCAGCAAAAAAGACAAACGTCCAGCTTTTGCTGCCACAGCAAAGGTGCCAGTGGGGAAAAGTGATGCTGGTCCTCACTGCCTCCTGGAACCCCTTCAAATGCCCCAGACAATTTGGCCCTCTCTGCTTTCCTGCGCACTCTATCCTCAAAAGCACCTTTTTTCACTCTCGGCAGCCTCAGCAGCAAAAAAGAAAAACGTCCAGCTTTTGCTGCCACAGCAAAGGTGCCACTGGGGAAAAATCATGCTGGTCCTCACTGCCTCCTGGAACCCCTTCAAATGCCCCAGACAATTTGGCCCTCTCTGCTTTCCTGCGGCTCCTATCCTCAAAAGCACGTTTTTTCACTCTCGGCAGCCTCCCCAGGAAAAAAGACAAACTTCCAGCTTTTGCTGCCGCAGCAAAGGTGCCAGCGGGGAAAAGTGATGCTGGTCCTCACTGCCTCCTGGAACCCCTTCAAATGCCCCAGACAATTTGGCCCTCTCTGCTTTCCTGTGGCTCCTATCATCAAAAGCACCTTTTTTCACTCTCGGCATCCTCCGCATCAAAAAAGACAAACGTCCAGCTTTTGCTGCCACAGCAAAGGTGCCAGCGGGGAAAAGTCATGCTGGTCCTCACTGCCTCCTGGAACCCCTTCAAATGCCCCAGACAATTGGGCCCTCTCTGCTTTCCTGCCCACTCTATCCTCAAAAGCACCGTTTTTCACTCTCGGCAGCCTCCCCAGCAAAAAAGACAAACGTCCAGCTTTTGCTGCCGCAGCAAAGTTGCCAGCGGGGAAAAGTCATGCTGGTCCTCACTGCCTCCTGGAACCCCTTCAAATGCCCCAGACAATTTGGCCCTCTCTGCTTTCCTGCGCACTCTATCCTCAAAAGCACCTTTTTTCACTCTCGGCAGCCTCCCCAGCAAAAAAGACAAACGTCCAGCTTTTGCTGCCACAGCAAAGGTGCCAGCTCGGAAAAGTCATGCTGGTCCTCACTGCCTCCTGGAACCCCTTCAAATGCCCCAGACAATTTGGCCCTCTCTGCTTTCCTGCGCACTCTATCCTCAAAAGCACCGTTTTTCACTCTCGGCAGCCTCCCCAGCAAAAAAGACAAACGTCCAGCTTTTGCTGCCGCAGCAAAGGTGCCAGCGGGGAAAAGTCATGCTGGTCCTCACTGCCTCCTGGAACCCCTTCAAATGCCCCAGACAATTTGGCCCTCTCTGCTTTCCTACTCACTCTATCCTCAAAAGCACCGTTTTTCACTCTCGGCATCCTCCGCATCAAAAAAGACAAACGTCCAACTTTTGCTGCCACAGCAAAGGTGCCAGAGGGGAAAACTCATGCTGGTCCTCAGTGCCTCCTGGAACCCCTTCAAATGCCCCAGACAATTTGGCCCTCTCTGCTTTCCTGCGCACTCTATCCTTAAAAGCACCTTTTTTCACTCTTGGCAGCCTCAGCAGCAAAAAAGACAAACGTCCAGCTTTTGCTGCCACAGCAAAGGTGCCAGCGGGGAAAAGTCATGCTGGTCCTCACTGCCTCCTGGAACCCCTTCAAATGCCCCAGACAATTTGGCCCTCTCTGCTTTCCTGCGCACTCTATCCTCAAAAGCACCGTTTTTCACTCTCGGCAGCCTCCCCAGCAAAAAAGACAAACGTCCAGCTTTTGCTGCCACAGCAAAGGTGCCAGCGGGGAAAAGTGATGCTGGTCCTCACTGCCTCCTGGAACCCCTTCAAATGCCCCAGACAATTTGGCCCTCTCTGCTTTCCTTCGCACTCTATCCTCAAAAGCACCTTTTTTCACTCTCGGCAGCCTCCCCAGCAAAAAAGACAAACGTCCAGCTTTTGCTGCCACAGCAAAGGTGCCAGTTCGGAAAAGTCATGCTGGTCCTCACTACCTCATGGAACCCCTTCAAATGCCCCAGACAATTTGGCCCTCTCTGCTTTCCTGCGCACTCTATCCTCAAAAGCACCTTTTTTCACTCTTGGCAGCCTCCCCAGCAAAAAAGACAAACGTCCAGCTTTTGCTGCCACAGCAAAGGTGCCAGCGGGGAAAAGTCATGCTGGTCCTCACTGCCTCCTGGAACCCCTTCAAATGCCCCAGACAATTTGGCCCTCTCTGCTTTCCTGCGGCTCCTATCCTCAAAAGCACCTTTTTTCACTCTCGGCAGCCTCCCCAGCAAAAAAGACAAACGTCCAGCTTTTGCTGCCACAGCAAAGGTGCCAGCGGGGAAAACTCATGCTGGTCCTCACTGCCTCCTGGAACCCCTTCAAATGCCCCAGACAATTTGGCCCTCTCTGCTTTCCTGCGCACTCTATCCTCAAAAGCACCTTTTTTCACTCTCGGCAGCCTCCGCAGCAAAAAAGACAAACGTCCAGCTTTTGCTGCCACAGCAAAGGTGCCACTGGGGAAAAATCATGCTGGTCCTCACTGCCTCCTGGAACCCCTTCAAATGCCCCAGACAATTTGGCCCTCTCTGCTTTCCTGCGGCTCCTATCCTCAAAAGCACGTTTTTTCACTCTCGGCAGCCTCCCCAGGAAAAAAGACAAACTTCCAGCTTTTGCTGCCGCAGCAAAGGTGCCAGCGGGGAAAAGTGATGCTGGTCCTCACTGCCTCCTGGAACCCCTTCAAATGCCCCAGACAATTTGGCCCTCTCTGCTTTCCTGTGGCTCCTATCCTCAAAAGCACCTTTTTTCACTCTCGGCATCCTCCGCATCAAAGAAGACAAACGTCCAGCTTTTGCTGCCACAGCAAAGGTGCCAGCGGGGAAAAGTCATGCTGGTCCTCACTGCCTCCTGGAACCCCTTCAAATGCCCCAGACAATTGGGCCCTCTCTGCTTTCCTGCGCACTCTATCCTCAAAAGCACCGTTTTTCACTCTCGGCAGCCTCCCCAGCAAAAAAGACAAACGTCCAGCTTTTGCTGCCACAGCAAAGGTGCCAGCGGGGAAAAGTCATGCTGGTCCTCACTGCCTCCTGGAACCCCTTCAAATGCCCCAGACAATTTGGCCCTCTCTGCTTTCCTGCGCACTCTATCCTCAAAAGCACCTTTTTTCACTCTCGGCAGCCTCCGCAGCAAAAAAGACAAACGTCCAGCTTTTGCTGCCACAGCAAAGGTGCCAGCGGGGAAAAGTCATGCTGGTCCTCACTGCCTCCTGGAACCCCTTCAAATGCCCCAGACAATTTGGCCCTCTCTGCTTTCCTACTCACTCTATCCTCAAAAGCACCGCTTTTCACTCTCGGCATCCTCCGCATCAAAAAAGACAAACGTCCAGCTTTTGCTGCCGCAGCAAAGGTGCCAGCGGGGAAAAGTCATGCTGGTCCTCACTGCCTCCTGGAACCCCTTCAAATGCCCCAGACAATTTGGCCCTCTCTGCTTTCCTACTCACTCTATCCTCAAAAGCACCGCTTTTCACTCTCGGCATCCTCCGCATCAAAAAAGACAAACGTCCAACTTTTGCTGCCACAGTAAAGGTGCCAGAGGGGATAACTCATGCTGGTCCTCAGTGCCTCCTGGAACCCCTTCAAATGCCCCAGACAATTTGGCCCTCTCTGCTTTCCTGCGCAC
Source organism: Vanellus vanellus (assembly GCF_965231255.1). Lineage (NCBI taxonomy): Eukaryota > Metazoa > Chordata > Aves > Charadriiformes > Charadriidae > Vanellus > Vanellus vanellus. Next base: position 31,965 of record NW_028128129.1, read on the forward strand.
TCTATCCTTAAAAGCACCTTTTTTCACTCTTGGCAGCCTCAGCAGCAAAAAAGACAAACGTCCAGCTTTTGCTGCCACAGCAAAGGTGCCAGCGGGGAAAAGTCATGCTGGTCCTCACTGCCTCCTGGAACCCCTTCAAATGCCCCAGACAATTTGGCCCTCTCTGCTTTCCTGCGCACTCTATCCTCAAAAGCACCGTTTTTCACTCTCGGCAGCCTCCCCAGCAAAAAAGACAAACGTCCAGCTTTTGCTGCCACAGCAAAGGTGCCAGCGGGGAAAAGTGATGCTGGTCCTCACTGCCTCCTGGAACCCCTTCAAATGCCCCAGACAATTTGGCCCTCTCTGCTTTCCTGCGGCTCCTATCCTCAAAAGCACCTTTTTTCACTCTCAGCAGCCTCCCCAGCAAAAAAGACAAACGTCCAGCTTTTGCTGCCACAGCAAAGGTGCCAGCGGGGAAAAGTGATGCTGGTCCTCACTGCCTCCTGGAACCCCTTCAAATGCCCCAGACAATTTGGCCCTCTCTGCTTTCCTGCGCACTCTATCCTCAAAAGCACCTTTTTTCACTCTTGGCAGCCTCCGCAGCAAAAAAGACAAACGTCCAGCTTTTGCTGCCACAGCAAAGGTGCCAGCGGGGAAAACTCATGCTGGTCCTCACTGACTCCTGGAACCCCTTCAAATGCCCCAGACAATTTGGCCCTCTCTGCTTTCCTGCGCACTCTATCCTCAAAAGCACCTTTTTTCACTCTCGGCAGCCTCCGCAGCAAAAAAGAAAAACGTCCAGCTTTTGCTGCCACAGCAAAGGTGCCACTGGGGAAAAATCATGCTGGTCCTCACTGCCTCCTGGAACCCCTTCAAATGCCCCAGACAATTTGGCCCTCTCTGCTTTCCTGCGCACTCTATCCTCAAAAGCACCTTTTTTCACTCTCGGCAGCCTCCGCAGCAAAAAAGACAAACGTCCAGCTTTTGCTGCCACAGCAAAGGTGCCAGTGGGGAAAAGTGATGCTGGTCCTCACTGCCTCCTGGAACCCCTTCAAATGCCCCAGACAATTTGGCCCTCTCTGCTTTCCTGCGCACTCTATCCTCAAAAGCACCTTTTTTCACTCTCGGCAGCCTCAGCAGCAAAAAAGAAAAACGTCCAGCTTTTGCTGCCACAGCAAAGGTGCCACTGGGGAAAAATCATGCTGGTCCTCACTGCCTCCTGGAACCCCTTCAAATGCCCCAGACAATTTGGCCCTCTCTGCTTTCCTGCGGCTCCTATCCTCAAAAGCACGTTTTTTCACTCTCGGCAGCCTCCCCAGCAAAAAAGACAAACTTCCAGCTTTTGCTGCCGCAGCAAAGGTGCCAGCGGGGAAAAGTCATGCTGGTCCTCACTGCCTCCTGGAACCCCTTCAAATGCCCCAGACAATTTGGCCCTCTCTGCTTTCCTGCGCACTCTAGCCTCAAAAGCACCTTTTTTCACTCTCGGCATCCTCCGCAGCAAAAAAGACAAACGTCCAGCTTTTGCTGCCACAACAAAGGTGCCAGCGGGGAAAAATCATGCTGGTCCTCACTGCCTCCTGGAACCCCTTCAAATGCCCCAGACAATTTGGCCCTCTCTGCTTTCCTGCGCACTCTATCCTCAAAAGCACCTTTTTTTCACTCTCGGCAGCCTCCGCAGCAAAAAAGACAAACGTCCAGCTTTTGCTGCCACAGCAAAGGTGCCAGCGGGGAAAAGTCATGCTGGTCCTCACTGCCTCCTGGAACCCCTTCAAATACCCCAGACAATTTGGCCCTCTCTGCTTTCCTGCGCACTCTATCCTCAAAAGCACCTTTTTTCACTCTCGGCAGCCTCAGCAGCAAAAAAGACAAACTTCCAGCTTTTGCTGCCACAGCAAAGGTGCCAGCGGGGAAAGGTCATGCTGGTCCTCACTGCCTCCTGGAACCCCTTCAAATGCCCCAGACAATTGGGCCCTCTCTGCTTTCCTACGCACTCTATCCTCAAAAGCACCGTTTTTCACTCTCGGCATCCTCCGCATCAAAAAAGAAAAACGTCCAGCTTTTGCTGCCACAGCAAAGGTGCCACCTCGGAAAAGTCATGCTGGTCCTCACTGCCTCCTGGAACCCCTTCAAATGCCCCAGACAATTTGGCCCTCTCTGCTTTCCTGCGCACTCTATCCTCAAAAGCAACTTTTTTCATTCTTGGCAGCCTCAGCAGCAAAAAAGACAAACGTCCAGCTTTTGCTGCCACAGCAAAGGTGCCAGCGGGGAAAAGTCATGCTGGTCCTCACTGCCTCCTGGAACCCCTTCAAATGCCCCAGACAATTTGGCCCTCTCTGCTTTCCTGCGCACTCTATCCTCAAAAGCACCGTTTTTCACTCTCTGCAGCCTCCCCAGCAAAAAAGACAAACGTCCAGCTTTTGCTGCCACAGCAAAGGTGCCAGCGGGGAAAACTCATGCTGGTCCTCAGTGCCTCCTGGAACCCCTTCAAATGCCCCAGACAATTTGGCCCTCTCTGCTTTCCTGCGCACTCTATCCTCAAAAGCATCTTTTTTCACTCTCGGCAGCCTCCGCAGCAAAAAAGAAAAACGTCCAGCTTTTGCTGCCACAGCAAAGGTGCCACTGGGGAAAAATCATGCTGGTCCTCACTGCCTCCTGGAACCCCTTCAAATGCCCCAGACAATTTGGCCCTCTCTGCTTTCCTGCGCACTCTATCCTCAAAAGCACCTTTTTTTCACTCTCGGCAGCCTCCGCAGCAAAAAAGACAAACGTCCAGCTTTTGCTGCCACAGCAAAGGTGCCAGTGGGGAAAAGTGATGCTGGTCCTCACTGCCTCCTGGAACCCCTTCAAATGCCCCAGACAATTTGGCCCTCTCTGCTTTCCTGCGCACTCTATCCTCAAAAGCACCTTTTTTCACTCTCGGCAGCCTCCGCAGCAAAAAAGACAAACGTCCAGCTTTTGCTGCCACAGCAAAGTTGCCAGTGGGGAAAAGTGATGCTGGTCCTCACTGCCTCCTGGAACCCCTTCAAATGCCCCAGACAATTTGGCCCTCTCTGCTTTCCTGCGCACTCTATCCTCAAAAGCACCTTTTTTCACTCTCGGCAGCCTCAGCAGCAAAAAAGAAAAACGTCCAGCTTTTGCTGCCACAGCAAAGGTGCCACTGGGGAAAAATCATGCTGGTCCTCACTTCCTCCTGGAACCCCTTCAAATGCCCCAGACAATTTGGCCCTCTCTGCTTTCCTGCGCACTCTATCCTCAAAAGCACGTTTTTTCACTCTCGGCAGCCTCCCCAGGAAAAAAGACACACTTCCAGCTTTGCTGCCGCAGCAAAGGTGCCAGCGGGGAAAAGTCATGCTGGTCCTCACTGCCTCCTGGAACCCCTTCAAATGCCCCAGACAATTTGGCCCTCTCTGCTTTCCTGCGCACTCTATCCTCAAAAGCACCTTTTTTCACTCTCGGCAGCCTCAGCAGCAAAAAAGACAAACGTCCAGCTTTTGCTGCCACAGCAAAGGTGCCAGCGGGGAAAAGTCATGCTGGTCCTCACTGCCTCCTGGAACCCCTTCAAATGCCCCAGACAATTTGGCCCTCTCTGCTTTCCTGCGCACTCTATCCTCAAAAGCACCGTTTTTCACTCTCGGCAGCCTCCCCAGCAAAAAAGACAAACGTCCAGCTTTTGCTGCCGCAGCAAAGGTGCCAGCGGGGAAAAGTCATGCTGGTCCTCACTGCCTCCTGGAACCCCTTCAAATGCCCCAGACAATTTGGCCCTCTCTGCTTTCCTACGCACTCTATCCTCAAAAGCACCTTTTTTCACTCTCGGCAGCCTCCGCAGCAAAAAAGACAAACGTCCAGCTTTTGCTGCCACAGTAAAGGTGCCAGCGGGGAAAAGTGATGCTGGTCCTCACTGCCTCCTGGAACCCCTTCAAATGCCCCAGACAATTTGGCCCTCTCTGCTTTCCTGCGGCTCCTATCCTCAAAAGCACGTTTTTTCACTCTCGGCAGCCTCCCCAGGAAAAAAGACAAACTTCCAGCTTTTGCTGCCGCAGCAAAGGTGCCAGCGGGGAAAAGTCATGCTGGTCCTCACTGCCTCCTGGAACCCCTTCAAATGCCCCAGACAATTTGGCCCTCTCTGCTTTCCTACGCACTCTATCCTCAAAAGCACCGTTTTTCACTCTCGGCATCCTCCGCATCAAAAATGACAAACGTCCAGCTTTTGCTGCCACAACAAAGGTGCCAGCGGAGAAAAATCATGCTGGTCCTCACTGCCTCCTGGAACCCCTTCAAATGCCTCAGACAATTTGGCCCTCTCTGCTTTCCTGCGCACTCTATCCTCAAAAGCACCTTTTTTTCACTCTCGGCAGCCTCCGCAGCAAAAAAGACAAACGTCCAGCTTTTGCTGCCACAGCAAAGGTGCCAGCGGGGAAAAGTCATGCTGGTCCTCACTGCCTCCTGGAACCCCTTCAAATACCCCAGACAATTTGGCCCTCTCTGCTTTCCTGCGCACTCTATCCTCAAAAGCACCTTTTTTCACTCTCGGCAGCCTCAGCAGCAAAAAAGACAAACGTCCAGCTTTTGCTGCCACAGCAAAGGTGCCAGCGGGGAAAAGTCATGCTTGTCATCACTGCCTCCTGGAACCCCTTCAAATACCCCATACAATTTGGCCCTCTCTGCTTTCCTGCGCACTCTATCCTCAAAAGCACCTTTTTTTCACTCTCGGCAGCCTCCGCAGCAAAAAAGAAAAACGTCCAGCTTTTGCTGCCACAGCAAAGTGCCAGCGGGGAAAAGTCATGCTGGTCCTCACTGCCTCCTGGAACCCCTTCAAATGTTCCAGACAATTTCGCCCTCTCTGCTTACCTGCGCACTCTAGCCTCAAAAGCACCTTTTTTTACTCTCGGCAGCCTCCCCCGCAAAAAAGACAAACGTCCAGCTTTTGCTGCCACAGCAAAGGTGCCAGCGGGGAAAAGTGATGCTTGTCCTCACTGCCTCCTGGAACCCCTTCAAATGCCCCAGACAATTTGGCCCTCTCTGCTTTCCTGCGCACTCTATCGTTAAAAGCACTTTTTTCCAGTCTCGGAAGCCTCCGCAGCAAAAAAGACAAACGTCCAGCTTTTGCTGCCACAGCAAAGGTGCCAGCGGGGAAAAGTGATGCTGGTCCTCACTGCCTCCTGGAAACCCTTCAAATGCCCCAGACAATTTGGCCCTCTCTGCATTCCTGCGGCTCCTTTCCTCAAAAGCATGTTTTTTCACTCTGAGCAGCCTCTGCAGCAAAAAAGACAAACGTCCAGCTTTTGCTGCCACAGCAAAGGTGCCAGCGGTGAAAAGTGATGCTTGTCCTCACTACCTCCTGGAACCCCTTCAAATGCCCCAGACAATTTGGCCCTCTCTGCTTTCCTGCGCACTCTGTCCTCAAAAGCACCTTTTTTCACTCTCAGCAGCCTCCGCAGCAAAAAAGAAAAACGTCCAGCTTTTGCTGCCACAGCAAAGGTGCCAGCGGGGAAAAGTCATGCTGGTCCTCACTGCCTCCTGGAACCCCTTCAAATGCCCCACACAATTTGGCCCTCTCTGCTTTCCTGCGCACTCTATCCTCAAAAGCACCTTTTTCCAGTCTCGGCAACCTCCGCAGCAAAAAAGACAAACGTCCAGCTTTTGCTGCCACAGCAAAGGTGCCAGCGGGGAAAAGTCATGCTGGTCCTCACTGCCTCCTTGAAACCCTTCAAATGTCCCAGACAATTTGGCCCTCTCTGCTTTCCTTCGCACTCTATCCTCAAAAGCACCTTTTTTCACTCTCGGCAGACTCAGCAGCAAAAAAGACAAACGTCCAGGTTTTGCTGCCACAGCAAAGGTGCCAGCGGGGAAAAGTCATGCTGGTCCTCAATGCCTCCTGGAACCCCTTCAAATGCCCCAGACACTTTGGCCCTCTCTGCTTTCCTGCGCACTCTCTCCTCAAAAGCACCTTTTTTCACTCTCGGCAGCCTCCCCAGCAAAAAAGACAAACGTCCAGCTTTTGCTGCCACAGCAAAGGTGCCAGCGGGGAAAAGTGATGCTGGTCCTCACTGCCTCCTGGAACCCCTTCAAATGCCCCAGACAATTTGGCCCTCTCTGCTTTCCTGCGCATTCTATCGTTAAAAGCACCTTTTTCCAGTCTCGGAACCCTCCGCATCAAAAAAGACAAACGTCCAGCTTTTGCTGCCACAGCAAAGGTGCCAGCAGGGAAAAGTCATGCTGGTCCTCACTGCCTCCTGGAACCCCTTCAAATGCCCCAGACAATTTGGCCCTCTCTGCTTTCCTGCGGCTCCTATCCTCAAAAGCACGTTTTTTCACTCTCAGCAGCCTCTGCAGCAAAAAAGACAAACGTCCAGCTTTTGATACCACAGCAAAGGTGCCACTTGGGAAAAATCATGCTGGTCCTCACTGCCTCCTGGAACCCCTTCAAATACCCCAGACAATTTGGCCCTCTCTGCTTTCCTGCGCACTCTATCCTCAAAAGCACCGTTTTTCACTCTCGGCAGCCTCCGCAGCAAAAAAGACAAACGTCCAGCTTTTGCTGCCACAGCAAAGGTGCCAGCGGTGAAAAGTGATACTTGTCCTCACTGCCTCCTGGAACCCCTTCAAATGCCCCAGACAATTTGGCCCTCTCTGCTTTCCTGCGCACTCTATCCTCAAAAGCACCGTTTTTCACTCTCGGCAGCCTCCGCATCAAAAATGACAAACGTCCAGCTTTTGCTGCCACAGCAAAGGTGCCAGCTCGGAAAAGTCATGCTGGTCCTCACTGACTCCTGGAACCCCTTCAAATGCCCCAGACAATTTGGCCCTCTCTGCTTTCCTGCGCACTCTATCCTCAAAAGCACCTTTTTTCACTCTCGGCAGCCTCCGCAGCAAAAAAGACAAACGTCCAGCTTTTGCTGCCACAGCAAAGGTGCCAGCGGGGAAAAGTCATGCTGGTCCTCACTGCCTCCTGGAACCCCTTCAAATGCCCCAGACAATTTGGCCCTCTCTGCTTTCCTGCGCACTCTATCCTCAAAAGCACCTTTTTACAGTCTCGGCAGCCTCCCCAGCAAAAAAGAAAAACGTCCAGCTTTTGCTGCCACAGCAAAGGTGCCAGCGGGGAAAAGTCATGCTGGTCCTCACTGCCTCCCGGAACCCCTTCAAATGCCCCAGACAATTTGGCCCTCTCTGCTTTCCTGCGCACTCTATCGTTAAAAGCACCTTTTTTCACTCTCAGCAGCCTCCGCAGCCAAAAAGAAAAACGTCCAGCTTTTGCTGCGTCAGCAAAGGTGCCAGCGGGGAAAAGTCATGCTGGTCCTCACTGCCTCCTGGAACCCCTTCAAATGTGCCAGACAATTGGGCCCTCTCTGCTTTCCTGCGCACTCTATCCTCAAAAGCACCTTTTTTCACTCTCGGCAGCCTCCCCAGCAAAAAAGACAAACGTCCAGCTTTTGCTGCCACAGCAAAGGTGCCAGCGGAGAAAAGTGATGCTTGTCCTCACTGCCTCCTGGAACCCCTTCAAATGCCCCAGACAATTTGGCCCTCTCTGCTTTCCTGCGCACTCTATCCTCAAAAGCACCGTTTTTCACTCTCGGCAGCATCCCCAGCAAAAAAGACAAACGTCCATGTTTTGCTGCCGCAGCAAAGTTGCCAGCGGGGAAAAGTCATGCTGGTCCTCACTGCCTCCTGGAACCCCTTCAAATGCCCCAGACAATTTGGCCCTCTCTGCTTTCCTGCGCACTCTATCCTCAAAAGCACCTTTTTTCACTCTCGGCAGCCTCCGCAGCAAAAAAGAAAAACGTCCAGCTTTTGCTGCCACAGCAAAGGTGCCAGCGGGGAAAAGTCATGCTGGTCCTCACTACCTCCTTGAAACCCTTCAAATGTCCCAGACAATTTGGCCCTCTCTGCTTTCCTTCGCACTCTATCCTCAAAAGCACCTTTTTTCACTCTCGGCAGACTCAGCAGCAAAAAAGACAAACGTCCAGCTTTTGCTGCCACAGCAAAGGTGCCAGAGGGGAAAACTCATGCTGGTCCTCAGTGCCTCCTGGAACCCCTTCAAATGCCCCAGACAATTTGGCCCTCTCTGCTTTCCTGCGCACTCTATCCTCAAAAGCACCTTTTTTCACTCTTGGCAGCCTCCCCAGCAAAAAAGACAAACGTCCAGCTTTTGCTGCCACAGCAAAGGTGCCAGCGGGGAAAAGTCATGCTGGTCCTCACTGACTCCTGGAACCCCTTCAAATGCCCCAGACAATTTGGCCCTCTCTGCTTTCCTGCGCACTCTATCCTCAAAAGCACCGTTTTTCACTCTCGGCAGCCTCCCCAGCAAAAAAGACAAACGTCCAGCTTTTGCTGCCACAGCAAAGGTGCCAGCGGGGAAAAGTCATGCTGGTCCTCACTGCCTCCTGGAACCCCTTCAAATGCCCCAGACAATTTGGCCCTCTCTGCTTTCCTGCGGCTCCTATCCTCAAAAGCACCTTTTTCACTCTCGGCAGCCTCCCCAGCAAAAAAGACAAACGTCCAGCTTTTGCTGCCACAGCAAAGGTGCCAGCGGGGAAAACTCATGCTGGTCCTCAGTGCCTCCTGGAACCCCTTCAAATGCCCCAGACAATTTGGCCCTCTCTGCTTTCCTGCGCACTCTATCCTCAAAAGCACCTTTTTTCACTCTCGGCAGCCTCCGCAGCAAAAAAGACAAACGTCCAGCTTTTGCTGCCACAGCAAAGGTGCCAGCGGGGAAAAGTGATGCTGGTCCTCACTGCCTCCTGGAACCCCTTCAAATGCCCCAGACAATTTGGCCCTCTCTGCTTTCCTGCGCACTCTATCCTCAAAAGCACCTTTTTTCACTCTTGGCAGCCTCCGCAGCAAAAAAGACAAACGTCCAGCTTTTGCTGCCACAGCAAAGGTGCCAGCGGGAAAAAATGCTGGTCCTCACTGCCTCCTGGAACCCCTTCAAATGCCCCAGACAATTTGGCCCTCTCTGCTTTCCTGCGCACTCTATCCTCAAAAGCACCTTTTTTCACTCTCGGCAGCCTCCCCAGCAAAAAAGACAAACGTCCAGCTTTTGCTGCCACAGCAAATGTGCCAGCAGGGAAAAGTGATGCTGGTCCTCACTGCCTCCTGGAACCCCTTCAAACGCCCCAGACAATTTGGCCCTCTCTGCTTTCCTGCGCACTCTATCCACAAAAGCACCTTTTTCCAGTCTCGGAAGGATCCGCAGCAAAAAAGACAAACGTCTAGGTTTTGCTGCCAAAGCAAAGGTGCCAGCGGGGAAAAGTCATGCTGGTCCTCACTGCCTCCTGGAACCCCTTCAAATGCCCCAGACAATTTGGCACTCTCTGCTTTCCTGCGCAGTCTATCCTCAAAAGCACCTTTTTTCACTCTCGGCAGCCTCCGCAGCAAAAAAGACAAACGTCCAGCTTTTGCTGCCACAGCAAAGGTGCCAGTGGGGAAAAGTGATGCTGGTCCTCACTGCCTCCTGGAACCCCTTCAAATGCCCCAGACAATTTGGCCCTCTCTTCTTTCCTGCGCACTCTATCCTCAAAAGCACCTTTTTTCACTCTCGGCAGCCTCAGCAGCAAAAAAGAAAAACGTCCAGCTTTTGCTGCCACAGCAAAGGTGCCACTGGGGAAAAATCATGCTGGTCCTCACTGCCTCCTGGAACCCCTTCAAATGCCCCAGACAATTTGGCCCTCTCTGCTTTCCTGCGGCTCCTATCCTCAAAAGCACGTTTTTTCACTCTCGGCAGCCTCCCCAGGAAAAAAGACAAACTTCCAGCTTTTGCTGCCGCAGCAAAGGTGCCAGCGGGGAAAAGTGATGCTGGTCCTCACTGCCTCCTGGAACCCCTTCAAATGCCCCAGACCAATTTGGCCCTCTCTGCTTTCCTGTGGCTCCTATCCTCAAAAGCACCTTTTTTCACTCTCGGCATCCTCCGCATCAAAAAAGACAAACGTCCAGCTTTTGCTGCCACAGCAAAGGTGCCAGCGGGGAAAAGTCATGCTGGTCCTCACTGCCTCCTGGAACCCCTTCAAATGCCCCAGACAATTGGGCCCTCTCTGCTTTCCTGCCCACTCTATCCTCAAAAGCACCGTTTTTCACTCTCGGCAGCCTCCCCAGCAAAAAAGACAAACGTCCAGCTTTTGCTGCCGCAGCAAAGTTGCCAGCGGGGAAAAGTCATGCTGGTCCTCACTGCCTCCTGGAACCCCTTCAAATGCCCCAGACAATTTGGCCCTCTCTGCTTTCCTGCGCACTCTATCCTCAAAAGCACCTTTTTTCACTCTCGGCAGCCTCCCCAGCAAAAAAGACAAACGTCCAGCTTTTGCTGCCACAGCAAAGGTGCCAGCTCGGAAAAGTCATGCTGGTCCTCACTGCCTCCTGGACCCCTTCAAATGCCCCAGACAATTTGGCCCTCTCTGCTTTCCTGCGCACTCTATCCTCAAAAGCACCGTTTTTCACTCTCGGCAGCCTCCACAGCAAAAAAGACAAACGTCCAGCTTTTGCTGCCGCAGCAAAGGTGCCAGCGGGGAAAAGTCATGCTGGTCCTCACTGCCTCCTGGAACCCCTTCAAATGCCCCAGACAATTTGGCCCTCTCTGCTTTCCTACTCACTCTATCCTCAAAAGCACCGTTTTTCACTCTCGGCATCCTCCGCATCAAAAAAGACAAACGTCCAACTTTTGCTGCCACAGCAAAGGTGCCAGAGGGGAAAACTCATGCTGGTCCTCAGTGCCTCCTGGAACCCCTTCAAATGCCCCAGATAATTTGGCCCTCTCTGCTTTCCTGCGCACTCTATCCTTAAAAGCACCTTTTTTCACTCTTGGCAGCCTCAGCAGCAAAAAAGGCAAACGTCCAGCTTTTGCTGCCACAGCAAAGGTGCCAGCGGGGAAAAGTCATGCTGGTCCTCACTGCCTCCTGGAACCCCTTCAAATGCCCCAGACAATTTGGCCCTCTCTGCTTTCCTGCGCACTCTATCCTCAAAAGCACCGTTTTTCACTCTCGGCAGCCTCCCCAGCAAAAAAGACAAACGTCCAGCTTTTGCTGCCACAGCAAAGGTGCCAGCGGGGAAAAGTGATGCTGGTCCTCACTGCCTCCTGGAACCCCTTCAAATGCCCCAGACAATTTGGCCCTCTCTGATTTCCTTCGCACTCTATCCTCAAAAGCACCTTTTTTCACTCTCGGCAGACTCAGCAGCAAAAAAGACAAACGTCCAGCTTTTGCTGCCACAGCAAAGGTGTCAGCGGGGAAAAATCATGCTGGTCCTCAGTGCCTCCTGGAACCCCTTCAAATGCCCCAGACAATTTGGCCCTCTCTGCTTTCCTGCGCACTCTATCCTCAAAAGCACCTTTTTTCACTCTTGGCAGCCTCCCCCAGCAAAAAAGACAAACGTCCAGCTTTTGCTGCCACAGCAAAGGTGCCAGCGGGGAAAAGTCATGCTGGTCCTCACTGCCTCCTGGAACCCCTTCAAATGCCCCAGACAATTTGGCCCTCTCTGCTTTCCTGCGGCTCCTATCCTCAAAAGCACCTTTTTTCACTCTCGGCAGCCTCCCCAGCAAAAAAGACAAACGTCCAGCTTTTGCTGCCACAGCAAAGGTGCCAGCGGGGAAAACTCATGCTGGTCCTCACTGCCTCCTGGAACCCCTTCAAATGCCCCAGACAATTTGGCCCTCTCTGCTTTCCTGCGCACTCTATCCTCAAAAGCACCTTTTTTCACTCTCGGCAGCCTCCGCAGCAAAAAAGACAAACGTCCAGCTTTTGCTGCCACAGCAAAGGTGCCACTGGGGAAAAATCATGCTGGTCCTCACTGCCTCCTGGAACCCCTTCAAATGCCCCAGACAATTTGGCCCTCTCTGCTTTCCTGCGGCTCCTATCCTCAAAAGCACGTTTTTTCACTCTCGGCAGCCTCCCCAGGAAAAAAGACAAACTTCCAGCTTTTGCTGCCGCAGCAAAGGTGCCAGCGGGGAAAAGTGATGCTGGTCCTCACTGCCTCCTGGAAACCCTTCAAATGCCCCAGACAATTTGGCCCTCTCTGCTTTCCTGTGGCTCCTATCCTCAAAAGCACCTTTTTTCACTCTCGGCAGCCTCCGCATCAAAGAAGACAAACGTCCAGCTTTTGCTGCCACAGCAAAGGTGCCAGCGGGGAAAAGTCATGCTGGTCCTCACTGCCTCCTGGAACCCCTTCAAATGCCCCAGACAATTGGGCCCTCTCTGCTTTCCTGCGCACTCTATCCTCAAAAGCACCGTTTTTCACTCTCGGCAGCCTCCCCAGCAAAAAAGACAAACGTCCAGCTTTTTGCTGCCACAGCAAAGGTGCCAGCGGGGAAAAGTCATGCTGGTCCTCACTGCCTCCTGGAACCCCTTCAAATGCCCCAGACAATTTGGCCCTCTCTGCTTTCCTGCGCACTCTATCCTCAAAAGCACCTTTTTTTCACTCTCGGCAGCCTCCGCAGCAAAAAAGACAAACGTCCAGCTTTTGCTGCCACAGCAAAGGTGCCAGCGGGGAAAAGTCATGCTGGTCCTCACTGCCTCCTGGAACCCCTTCAAATGCCCCAGACAATTTGGCCCTCTCTGCTTTCCTACTCACTCTATCCTCAAAAGCACCGCTTTTCACTCTCGGCATCCTCCGCATCAAAAAAGACAAACGTCCAGCTTTTGCTGCCGCAGCAAAGGTGCCAGCGGGGAAAAGTCATGCTGGTCCTCACTGCCTCCTGGAACCCCTTCAAATGCCCCAGACAATTTGGCCCTCTCTGCTTTCCTACTCACTCTATCCTCAAAAGCACCGCTTTTCACTCTCGGCATCCTCCGCATCAAAAATGACAAACGTCCAACTTTTGCTGCCACAGTAAAGGTGCCAGAGGGGATAACTCATGCTGGTCCTCAGTGCCTCCTGGAACCCCTTCAAATGCCCCAGACAATTTGGCCCTCTCTGCTTTCCTGCGCACTCTTCCTTAAAAGCACCTTTTTTCACTCTTGGCAGCCTCAGCAGCAAAAAAGACAAACGTCCAGCTTTTGCTGCCACAGCAAAGGTGCCAGCGGGGAAAAGTCATGCTGGTCCTCACTGCCTCCTGGAACCCCTTCAAATGCCCCAGACAATTTGGCCCTCTCTGCTTTCCTGCGCACTCTATCCTCAAAAGCACCGTTTTTCACTCTCGGCAGCCTCCCCAGCAAAAAAGACAAACGTCCAGCTTTTGCTGCCACAGCAAAGGTGCCAGCGGGGAAAAGTGATGCTGGTCCTCACTGCCTCCTGGAACCCCTTCAAATGCCCCAGACAATTTGGCCCTCTCTGCTTTCCTGCGCACTCTATCCTCAAAAGCACCTTTTTTCACTCTTGGCAGCCTCCGCAGCAAAAAAGACAAACGTCCAGCTTTTGCTGCCACAGCAAAGGTGCCAGCGGGGAAAAGTCATGCTGGTCCTCACTGCCTCCTGGAACCCCTTCAAATGCCCCAGACAATTTGGCCCTCTCTGCTTTCCTGCGCACTCTATCCTCAAAAGCACCTTTTTTCACTCTCGGCAGCCTCCGCAGCAAAAAAGAAAAACGTCCAGCTTTTGCTGCCACAGCAAAGGTGCCACTGGGGAAAAATCATGCTGGTCCTCACTGCCTCCTGGAACCCCTTCAAATGCCCCAGACAATTTGGCCCTCTCTGCTTTCCTGCGCACTCTATCCTCAAAAGCACCTTTTTCACTCTCGGCAGCCTCCGCAGCAAAAAAGACAAACGTCCAGCTTTTGCTGCCACAGCAAAGGTGCCAGTGGGGAAAAGTGATGCTGGTCCTCACTGCCTCCTGGAACCCCTTCAAATGCCCAGACAATTTGGCCCTCTCTGCTTTCCTGCGCACTCTATCCTCAAAAGCACCTTTTTTCACTCTCGGCAGCCTCAGCAGCAAAAAAGAAAAACGTCCAGCTTTTGCTGCCACAGCAAAGGTGCCACTGGGGAAAAATCATGCTGGTCCTCACTGCCTCCTGGAACCCCTTCAAATGCCCCAGACAATTTGGCCCTCTCTGCTTTCCTGCGGCTCCTATCCTCAAAAGCACGTTTTTCACTCTCGGCAGCCTCCCCAGCAAAAAAGACAAACTTCCAGCTTTTGCTGCCACAACAAAGGTGCCAGCGGGGAAAAATCATGCTGGTCCTCACTGCCTCCTGGAACCCCTTCAAATGCCCCAGACAATTTGGCCCTCTCTGCTTTCCTGCGCACTCTATCCTCAAAAGCACCTTTTTTTCACTCTCGGCAGCCTCCGCAGCAAAAAAGACAAACGTCCCAGCTTTTGCTGCCACAGCAAAGGTGCCAGCGGGGAAAAGTCATGCTGGTCCTCACTGCCTCCTGGAACCCCTTCAAATACCCCAGACAATTTGGCCCTCTCTGCTTTCCTGCACAATCTATCCTCAAAAGCACCTTTTTTCACTCTCGGCAGCCTCAGCAGCAAAAAAGACAAACTTCCAGCTTTTGCTGCCACAGCAAAGGTGCCAGCGGGGAAAGGTCATGCTGGTCCTCACTGCCTCCTGGAACCCCTTCAAATGCCCCAGACAATTGGGCCCTCTCTGCTTTCCTACGCACTCTATCCTCAAAGCACCGTTTTTCACTCTCGGCATCCTCCGTATCAAAAAGAAAACGTCCAGCTTTTGCTGCCACAGCAAAGGTGCCACCTCGGAAAAGTCATGCTGGTCCTCACTGCCTCCTGGAACCCCTTCAAATGCCCCAGACAATTTGGCCCTCTCTGCTTTCCTGCGCACTCTATCCTCAAAAGCACCTTTTTTCATTCTTGGCAGCCTCAGCAGCAAAAAAGACAAACGTCCAGCTTTTGCTGCCACAGCAAAGGTGCCAGCGGGGAAAAGTCATGCTGGTCCTCACTGCCTCCTGGAACCCCTTCAAATGCCCCAGACAATTTGGCCCTCTCTGCTTTCCTGCGCACTCTATCCTCAAAAGCACCGTTTTTCACTCTCTGCAGCCTCCCCAGCAACAAAGACAAACGTCCAGCTTTTGCTGCCACAGCAAAGGTGCCAGCGGGGAAAACTCATGCTGGTCCTCAGTGCCTCCTGGAACCCCTTCAAATGCCCCAGACAATTTGGCCCTCTCTGCTTTCCTGCGCACTCTATCCTCAAAAGCATCTTTTTTCACTCTCGGCAGCCTCCGCAGCAAAAAAGAAAAACGTCCAGCTTTTGCTGCCACAGCAAAGGTGCCACTGGGGAAAAATCATGCTGGTCCTCACTGCCTCCTGGAACCCCTTCAAATGCCCCAGACAATTTGGCCCTCTCTGCTTTCCTGCGCACTCTATCCTCAAAAGCACCTTTTTTTCACTCTCGGCAGCCTCCGCAGCAAAAAAGACAAACGTCCAGCTTTTGCTGCCACAGCAAAGGTGCCAGTGGGGAAAAGTGATGCTGGTCCTCACTGCCTCCTGGAACCCCTTCAAATGCCCCAGACAATTTGGCCCTCTCTGCTTTCCTGCGCACTCTATCCTCAAAGCACCTTTTTTCACTCTCGGCAGCCTCCGCAGCAAAAAAGACAAACGTCCAGCTTTTTGCTGCCACAGCAAAGGTGCCAGTTCGGAAAAGTCATGCTGGTCCTCACTACTGCCTCCTGGAACCCCTTCAAATGCCCCAGACAATTTGGCCCTCTCTGCTTTCCTGCGCACTCTATCCTCAAAAGCACCTTTTTTCACTCTCGGCAGCCTCAGCAGCAAAAAAGAAAAACGTCCAGCTTTTGCTGCCACAGCAAAGGTGCCACTGGGGAAAAATCATGCTGGTCCTCACTTCCTCCTGGAACCCCTTCAAATGCCCCAGACAATTTGGCCCTCTCTGCTTTCCTGCGCACTCTATCCTCAAAAGCACGTTTTTTCACTCTCGGCAGCCTCCCCAGGAAAAAAGACACACTTCCAGCTTTGCTGCCGCAGCAAAGGTGCCAGCGGGGAAAAGTCATGCTGGTCCTCACTGCCTCCTGGAACCCCTTCAAATGCCCCAGACAATTTGGCCCTCTCTGCTTTCCTGCGCACTCTATCCTCAAAAGCACCTTTTTTCACTCTCGGCAGCCTCAGCAGCAAAAAGACAAACGTCCAGCTTTTGCTGCCACAGCAAAGGTGCCAGCGGGGAAAAGTCATGCTGGTCCTCACTGCTCCTGGAACCCCTTCAAATGCCCCAGACAATTTGGCCCTCTCTGCTTTCCTGCGCACTCTATCCTCAAAAGCACCGTTTTTCACTCTCGGCAGCCTCCCCAGCAAAAAAGACAAACGTCCAGCTTTTGCTGCCGCAGCAAAGGTGCCAGCGGGGAAAAGTCATGCTGGTCCTCACTGCCTCCTGGAACCCCTTCAAATGCCCCAGACAATTTGGCCCTCTCTGCTTTCCTACGCACTCTATCCTCAAAAGCACCTTTTTTCACTCTCGGCAGCCTCCCCAGCAAAAAAGACAAACGTCCAGCTTTTGCTGCCACAGCAAAGGTGCCAGCGGGGAAAAGTCATGCTGGTCCTCACTGCCTCCTGGAACCCCTTCAAATGCCCCAGACAATTTGGCCCTCTCTGCTTTCCTGCGGCTCCTATCCTCAAAAGCACGTTTTTTCACTCTCGGCAGCCTCCCCAGGAAAAAAGACAAACTTCCAGCTTTTGCTGCCGCAGCAAAGGTGCCAGCGGGGAAAAGTCATGCTGGTCCTCACTGCCTCCTGGAACCCCTTCAAATGCCCCAGACAATTTGGCCCTCTCTGCTTTCCTACGCACTCTATCCTCAAAAGCACCGTTTTTCACTCTCGGCATCCTCCGCATCAAAAATGACAAACGTCCAGCTTTTGCTGCCACAACAAAGGTGCCAGCGGAGAAAAATCATGCTGGTCCTCACTGCCTCCTGGAACCCCTTCAAATGCCCCAGACAATTTTGCCCTCTCTGCTTTCCTGCGCACTCTATCCTCAAAAGCACCTTTTTTTCACTCTCGGCAGCCTCCGCAGCAAAAAAGACAAACGTCCAGCTTTTGCTGCCACAGCAAAGGTGCCAGCGGGGAAAAGTCATGCTGGTCCTCACTGCCTCCTGGAACCCCTTCAAATACCCCAGACAATTTGGCCCTCTCTGCTTTCCTGCGCACTCTATCCTCAAAAGCACCTTTTTTCACTCTCGGCAGCCTCAGCAGCAAAAAAGACAAACGTCCAGCTTTTGCTGCCACAGCAAAGGTGCCAGCGGGGAAAAGTCATGCTTGTCATCACTGCCTCCTGGAACCCCTTCAAATACCCCATACAATTTGGCCCTCTCTGCTTTCCTGCGCACTCTATCCTCAAAAGCACCTTTTTTTCACTCTCGGCAGCCTCCGCAGCAAAAAAGAAAAACGTCCAGCTTTTGCTGCCACAGCAAAGTGCCAGCGGGGAAAAGTCATGCTGGTCCTCACTGCCTCCTGGAACCCCTTCAAATGTTCCAGACAATTTCGCCCTCTCTGCTTACCTGCGCACTCTAGCCTCAAAAGCACCTTTTTTCACTCTCGGCAGCCTCCCCAGCAAAAAAGACAAACGTCCAGCTTTTGCTGCCACAGCAAAGGTGCCAGCGGGGAAAAGTGATGCTTGTCCTCACTGCCTCCTGGAACCCCTTCAAATGCCCCAGACAATTTGGCCCTCTCTGCTTTCCTGCGCACTCTATCGTTAAAAGCACTTTTTTCCAGTCTCGGAAGCCTCCGCAGCAAAAAAGACAAACGTCCAGCTTTTGCTGCCACAGCAAAGGTGCCAGCGGGGAAAAGTGATGCTGGTCCTCACTGCCTCCTGGAAACCCTTCAAATGCCCCAGACAATTTGGCCCTCTCTGCATTCCTGCGGCTCCTTTCCTCAAAAGCATGTTTTTTCACTCTGAGCAGCCTCTGCAGCAAAAAAGACAAACGTCCAGCTTTTGCTGCCACAGCAAAGGTGCCAGCGGTGAAAAGTGATGCTTGTCCTCACTACCTCCTGGAACCCCTTCAAATGCCCCAGACAATTTGGCCCTCTCTGCTTTCCTGCGCACTCTGTCCTCAAAAGCACCTTTTTTCACTCTCAGCAGCCTCCGCAGCAAAAAAGAAAAACGTCCAGCTTTTGCTGCCACAGCAAAGGTGCCAGCGGGGAAAAGTCATGCTGGTCCTCACTGCCTCCTGGAACCCCTTCAAATGCCCCACACAATTTGGCCCTCTCTGCTTTCCTGCGCACTCTATCCTCAAAAGCACCTTTTTCCAGTCTCGGCAACCTCCGCAGCAAAAAAGACAAACGTCCAGCTTTTGCTGCCACAGCAAAGGTGCCAGCGGGGAAAAGTCATGCTGGTCCTCACTGCCTCCTTGAAACCCTTCAAATGTCCCAGACAATTTGGCCCTCTCTGCTTTCCTTCGCACTCTATCCTCAAAAGCACCTTTTTTCACTCTCGGCAGACTCAGCAGCAAAAAAGACAAACGTCCAGGTTTTGCTGCCACAGCAAAGGTGTCAGCGGGGAAAAGTCATGCTGGTCCTCAATGCCTCCTGGAACCCCTTCAAATGCCCCAGACACTTTGGCCCTCTCTGCTTTCCTGCGCACTCTCTCCTCAAAAGCACCTTTTTTCA
This sequence comes from Vanellus vanellus, assembly GCF_965231255.1. Lineage (NCBI taxonomy): Eukaryota > Metazoa > Chordata > Aves > Charadriiformes > Charadriidae > Vanellus > Vanellus vanellus. The sequence continues at coordinate 50,426 of NW_028128129.1, forward strand.
CTCTCGGCAGCCTCCCCAGCAAAAAAGACAAACGACCAGCTTTTGCTGCCACAGCAAAGGTGCCAGCGGGGAAAAGTGATGCTGGTCCTCACTGCCTCCTGGAACCCCTTCAAATGCCCCAGACAATTTGGCCCTCTCTGCTTTCCTGCGCATTCTATCGTCAAAAGCACCTTTTTCCAGTCTCGGAACCCTCCGCATCAAAAAAGACAAACGTCCAGCTTTTGCTGCCACAGCAAAGGTGCCAGCAGGGAAAAGTCATGCTGGTCCTCACTGCCTCCTGGAACCCCTTCAAATGCCCCAGACAATTTGGCCCTCTCTGCTTTCCTGCGGCTCCTATCCTCAAAAGCACGTTTTTTCACTCTCAGCAGCCTCTGCAGCAAAAAAGACAAACGTCCAGCTTTTGATACCACAGCAAAGGTGCCACTTGGGAAAAATCATGCTGGTCCTCACTGCCTCCTGGAACCCCTTCAAATACCCCAGACAATTTGGCCCTCTCTGCTTTCCTGCGCACTCTATCCTCAAAAGCACCGTTTTTCACTCTCGGCAGCCTCCGCAGCAAAAAAGACAAACGTCCAGCTTTTGCTGCCACAGCAAAGGTGCCAGCGGTGAAAAGTGATACTTGTCCTCACTGCCTCCTGGAACCCCTTCAAATGCCCCAGACAATTTGGCCCTCTCTGCTTTCCTGCGCACTCTATCCTCAAAAGCACCGTTTTTCACTCTCGGCAGCCTCCGCATCAAAAATGACAAACGTCCAGCTTTTGCTGCCACAGCAAAGGTGCCAGCTCGGAAAAGTCATGCTGGTCCTCACTGACTCCTGGAACCCCTTCAAATGCCCCAGACAATTTGGCCCTCTCTGCTTTCCTGCGCACTCTATCCTCAAAAGCACCTTTTTTCACTCTCGGCAGCCTCCGCAGCAAAAAAGACAAACGTCCAGCTTTTGCTGCCACAGCAAAGGTGCCAGCGGTGAAAAGTCATGCTGGTCCTCACTACTTCCTTGAAACCCTTCAAATGTCCCAGACAATTTTGCCCTCTCTGCTTTCCTGCGCACTCTATCCTCAAAAGCACCTTTTTTCACTCTCGGCAGACTCAGCAGCAAAAAAGACAAACGTCCAGCTTTTGCTGCCACAGCAAAGGTGCCAGCGGGGAAAAGTCATGCTGGTCCTCACTGCCTCCTGGAACCCCTTCAAATGCCCCAGACAATTTGGCCCTCTCTGCTTTCCTGCGGCTCCTATCTTCAAAAGCACGTTTTTTCACTCTCGGCAGCCTCCCCAGGAAAAAAGACAAACGTCCAGCTTTTGCTGCCGCAGCAAAGGTGCCAGCGGGGAAAAGTCATGCTGGTCCTCACTGCCTCCTGGAACCCCTTCAAATGCCCCAGACAATTTGGCCCTCTCTGCTTTCCTACGCACTCTATCCTCAAAAGCACCGTTTTTCACTCTCGGCATCCTCCGCATCAAAAATGACAAACGTCCAGCTTTTGCTGCCACAACAAAGGTGCCAGCAGGGAAAAATCATGCTGGTCCTCACTGCCTCCTGGAACCCCTTCAAATGCCCCAGACAATTTGGCCCTCTCTGCTTTCCTGCGCACTCTATCCTCAAAAGCACTTTTTTACAGTCTCGGCAGCCTCCCCAGCAAAAAAGACAAACGTCCAGCTTTTGCTGCCACAGCAAAGGTGCCAGCGGGGAAAAGTCATGCTGGTCCTCACTGCCTCCCGGAACCCCTTCAAATGCCCCAGACAATTTGGCCCTCTCTGCTTTCCTGCGCACTCTATCGTTAAAAGCACCTTTTTTCACTCTCAGCAGCCTCCGCAGCCAAAAAGAAAAACGTCCAGCTTTTGCTGCGTCAGCAAAGGTGCCAGCGGGGAAAAGTCATGCTGGTCCTCACTGCCTCCTGGAACCCCTTCAAATGTGCCAGACAATTGGGCCCTCTCTGCTTTCCTGCGCACTCTATCCTCAAAAGCACCTTTTTTCACTCTCGGCAGCCTCCCCAGCAAAAAAGACAAACGTCCAGCTTTTGCTGCCACAGCAAAGGTGCCAGCGGAGAAAAGTGATGCTTGTCCTCACTGCCTCCTGGAACCCCTTCAAATGCCCCAGACAATTTGGCCCTCTCTGCTTTCCTGCGCACTCTATCCTCAAAAGCACCGTTTTTCACTCTCGGCAGCATCCCCAGCAAAAAAGACAAACGTCCATGTTTTGCTGCCGCAGCAAAGGTGCCAGCGGGGAAAAGTCATGCTGGTCCTCACTGCCTCCTGGAACCCCTTCAAATGCCCCAGACAATTTGGCCCTCTCTGCTTTCCTGCGCACTCTATCCTCAAAAGCACCTTTTTCCAGTCTCGGCAGCCTCCCCAGCAAAAAAGACAAACGTCCAGCTTTTGCTGCCACAGCAAAGGTGCCAGCGGAGAAAATTTATGCTTGTCCTCACTGCCTCCTGGAACCCCTTCAAATGCCCCAGACAATTTGGCCCTCTCTGCTTTCCTGCGCACTCTATCGTTAAAAGCACCTTTTTGCAGTCTCGGAAGCCTCCGCAGCAAAAAAGAAAAACGTCCAGCTTTTGCTGCCACAGCAAAGGTGCCAGCGGGGAAAAGTGATGCTGGTCCTCACTGCCTCCTGGAACCCCTTCAAATGCCCCAGACAATTTGGCCCTCTCTGCATTCCTGCGGCTCCTATCCTCAAAAGCAGGTTTTTTCACTCTCAGCAGCCTCTGCAGCAAAAAAGACAAACGTCCAGCTTTTGCTGCCACAGCAAAGGTGCCAGCGGGGAAAAGTTCTGCTGGTCCTCACTGCCTCCTGGAACCCCTTCAAATGCCCCAGACAATTTGGCCCTCTCTGCTTTCCTGCGCACTCTATCCTCAAAAGCACCGTTTTTCACTCTCGGCAGCCTCCCCAGCAAAAAAGACAAACGTCCAGCTTTTGCTGCCACAGCAAAGGTGTCAGCGGGGAAAACTGATGCTTGTCCTCACTGCCTCCTGGAACCCCTTCAAATGCCCCAGACAATTTGGCCCTCTCTGCTTTCCTGCGCACTCTATCCTCAAAAGCACCATTTTTCACTCTCGGAAGCCTCCGCATCAAAAATGACAAACGTCCAGCTTTTGCTGCCACAGCAAAGGTGCCAGCGGGGAAAACTCATGCTGGTCCTCACTGCCTCCTGGAACCCCTTCAAATGCCCCAGACAATTTGGCCCTCTCTGCTTTCCTGCGCACTCTATCCTCAAAAGCACCTTTTTTCACTCTCGGCAGCCTCCGCAGCAAAAAAGACGAACGTCCAGCTTTTGCTGCCACAGCAAAGGTGCCAGCGGGGAAAAGTCATGCTGGTCCTCACTACCTCCTTGAAACCCTTCAAATGTCCAGACAATTTGGCCCTCTCTGCTTTCCTTCGCACTCTATCCTCAAAAGCACCTTTTTTCACTCTCGGCAGACTAAGCAGCAAAAAAGACAAACGTCCAGCTTTTGCTGCCACAGCAAAGGTGCCAGCGGGGAAAAGTCATGCTGGTCCTCACTGCCTCCTGGAACCCCTTCAAATGCCCCAGACAATTTGGCCCTCTCTGCTTTCCTGCGCACTCTATCCTCAAAAGCACCTTTTTTCACTCTCGGCAGCCTCCGCAGCAAAAAAGACGAACGTCCAGCTTTTGCTGCCACAGCAAAGGTGCCAGCGGGGAAAAGTCATGCTGGTCCTCACTACCTCCTTGAAACCCTTCAAATGTCCAGACAATTTGGCCCTCTCTGCTTTCCTTCGCACTCTATCCTCAAAAGCACCTTTTTTCACTCTCGGCAGACTAAGCAGCAAAAAAGACAAACGTCCAGCTTTTGCTGCCACAGCAAAGGTGCCAGCGGGGAAAAGTCATGCTGGTCCTCACTGCCTCCTGGAACCCCTTCAAATGCCCCAGACAATTTGGCCCTCTCTGCTTTCCTGCGCACTCTATCCTCAAAAGCACCGTTTTTCACTCTCGGCAGCCTCCCCAGCAAAAAAGACAAACGTCCAGCTTTTGCTGCCACAGCAAAGGTGCCAGCGGGGAAAAGTCATGCTGGTCCTCACTGCCTCCTGGAACCCCTTCAAATGCCCCAGACAATTTGGCCCTCTCTGCTTTCCTGCGCACTCTATCCTCAAAAGCACCTTTTTCACTCTCGGAAGCCTCCGCAGCAAAAAAGACAAACGTCCAGCTTTTGCTGCCACAGCAAAGGTGCCAGCGGGGAAAAGTCATGCTGGTCCTCACTGCCTCCTGGAACCCCTTCAAATGCCCCAGACAATTTGGCCCTCTCTGCTTTCCTGCGGCTCCTATCCTCAAAAGCACGTTTTTTCACTCTCGGCATCCTCCGCATGAAAAAAGACAAACGTCCAGCTTTTGCTGCCACAGCAAAGGTGCCAGCGGGGAAAAGTGATGCTGGTCCTCACTGCCTCCTTGAACCCCTTCAAATGCCCCAGACAATTTGGCCCTCTCTGCTTTCCTGCGCACTCTATCCTCAAAAGCACCGTTTTTCACTCTCGGCAGCCTCCCCAGCAAAAAAGACAAACGTCCAGCTTTTGCTGCCACAGCAAAGGTGCCAGCGGGGAAAAGTCATGCTGGTCCTCAATGCCTCCTGGAACCCCTTCAAATGCCCCAGACAATTTGGCCCTCTCTGCTTTCCTGCGGCTCCTATCCTCAAAAGCACCTTTTTTCACTCTCGGCAGCCTCCGCAGCAAAAAAGAAAAACGTCCAGCTTTTGCTGCCACAGCAAAGGTGCCACTGGGGAAAAATCATGCTGGTCCTCACTGCCTCCTGGAACCCCTTCAAATGCCCCAGACAATTGGGCCCTCTCTGCTTTCCTGCGCACTCTATCCTCAAAAGCACCTTTTTTCACTCTCAGCAGCCTCTGCAACAAAAAAGACAAACGTCCAGCTTTTGCTGCCACAGCAAAGGTGCCAGCGGGGAAAAGTCATGCTGGTCCTCACTGCCTCCTGGAACCCCTTCAAATGCCCCAGACAATTTGGCCCTCTCTGCTTTCCTGCGCACTCTATCCTCAAAAGCACCTTTTTCCAGTCTCGGCAGCCTCCGCAGCAAAAAAGACAAACGTCCAGCTTTTGCTGCCACAGCAAAGGTGCCAGCGGAGAAAATTGATGCTTGTCCTCACTGCCTCCTGGAACCCCTTCAAATGCCCCAGACAATTTGGCCCTCTCTGCTTTCCTGCGCACTCTATCGTTAAAAGCACCTTTTTCCAGTCTCGGAAGCCTCCGCAGCAAAAAAGAAAAACGTCCAGCTTTTGCTGCCACAGCAAAGGTGCCAGCGGGGAAAAGTGATGCTGGTCCTCACTGCCTCCTGGAAACCCTTCAAATGCCCCAGACAATTTGGCCCTCTCTGCATTCCTGCGGCTCCTATCCTCAAAAGCACCTTTTTTCACTCTCAGCAGCCTCTGCAGCAAAAAAGACAAACGTCCAGCTTTTGCTGCCAGAGCAAAGGTGCCAGCGGGGAAAAGTCATGCTGGTCCTCACTGCCTCCTGGAACCCCTTCAAATGCCCCACACAATTGGGCCCTCTCTGCTTTCCTGCGCACTCTATCCTCAAAAGCACCGTTTTTCACTCTCGGCAGCCTCCGCAGCAAAAAAGACAAACGTCCAGCTTTTGCTGCCACAGCAAAGGTGCCAGCGGTGAAAAGTGATGCTTGTCCTCACTGCCTCCTGGAACCCCTTCAAATGCCCCAGACAATTTGGCCCTCTCTGCTTTCCTGCGCACTCTATCCTCAAAAGCACCTTTTTTCACTCTTGGCAGCCTCAGCAGCAAAAAAGACAAACGTCCAGCTTTTGCTGCCACAGCAAAGGTGCCAGCGGGGAAAACTCATGCTGGTCCTCAGTGCCTCCTGGAACCCCTTCAAATGCCCCAGACAATTTGGCCCTCTCTGCTTTCCTGCGCACTCTATCCTCAAAAGCACCTTTTACCAGTCTCGGCAACCTCCGCAGCAAAAAAGACAAACGTCCAGCTTTTGCTGCCACAGCAAAGGTGCCAGCGGAGAAAAGTGATGCTGGTCCTCACTGCCTCCTGGAACCCCTTCAAATGCCCCAGACAATTTGGCCCTCTCTGCTTTCCTGCGCACTCTATCGTTAAAAGCACCTTTTTCCAGTCTCGGAAGCCTCCGCAGCAAAAAAGAAAAACGTCCAGCTTTTGCTGCCACAGCAAAGGTGCCAGCGGGGAAAAGTCATGCTGGTCCTCACTGCCTCCTGGAAACCCTTCAAATGCCCCAGACAATTTGGCCCTCTCTGCATTCCTGCGGCTCCTATCCTCAAAAGCAGGTTTTTTCACTCTCAGCAGCCTCTGCAGCAAAAAAGACAAACGTCCAGCTTTTGCTGCCATAGCAAAGGTGCCAGCGGGGAAAAGTCATGCTGGTCCTCACTGCCTCCTGGAACCCCTTCAAATGCCCCACACAATTGGGCCCTCTCTGCTTTCCTGCGCACTCTATCCTCAAAAGCACCGTTTTTCACTCTCGGCAGCCTCCGCAGCAAAAAAGACAAACGTCCAGCTTTTGCTGCCACAGCAAAGGTGCCAGCGGTGAAAAGTGATGCTTGTCCTCACTGCCTCCTGGAACCCCTTCAAATGCCCCAGACAATTTGGCCCTCTCTGCTTTCCTGCGCACTCTATCCTCAAAAGCACCTTTTTTCACTCTTGGCAGCCTCAGCAGCAAAAAAGACAAACGTCCAGCTTTTGCTGCCACAGCAAAGGTGCCAGCAGGGAAAAGTGATGCTGGTCCTCAGTGCCTCCTGGAACCCCTTCAAATGCCCCAGACAATTTGGCCCTCTCTGCTTTCCTGCGCACTCTGTCCTCAAAAGCACCTTTTTTCACTCTTGGCAGCCTCAGCAGCAAAAAAGACAAACGTCCAGCTTTTGCTGCCACAGCAAAGGTGCCAGCGGGGAAAAGTGATGCTGGTCCTCACTGCCTCCTGGAACCCCTTCAAATGCCCCAGACAATTTGGCCCTCTCTGCTTTCCTGCGGCTCCTATCCTCAAAAGCACCTTTTTTCACTCTCGGCAGCCTCCCCAGCAAAAAAGACAAACGTCCAGCTTTTGCTGCCACAGCAAAGGTGCCAGCGGGGAAAACTCATGCTGGTCCTCACTGCCTCCTGGAACCACTTCAAATGCTCCAGACAATTTGGCCCTCTCTGCTTTCCTGCGCACTCTATCCTCAAAAGCACCTTTTTTCACTCTCGGCAGCCTCAGCAGCAAAAAAGACAAACGTCCAGCTTTTGCTGCCACAGCAAAGGTGCCAGCGGGGAAAACTCATGCTGGTCCTCAGTGCCTCCTGGAACCCCTTCAAATGCCCCAGACAATTTGGCCCTCTCTGCTTTCCTGCGCACTCTATCCTCAAAAGCACCTTTTTTCACTCTCGGCAGCCTCCGCAGCAAAAAAGAAAAACGTCCAGCTTTTGCTGCCACAGCAAAGGTGCCACTGGGGAAAAATCATGCTGGTCCTCACTGCCTCCTGGAACCCCTTCAAATGCCCCAGACAATTGGGCCCTCTCTGCTTTCCTGCGCACTCTATCCTCAAAAGCACCTTTTTTCACTCTCAGCAGCCTCTGCAACAAAAAAGACAAACGTCCAGCTTTTGCTGCCACAGCAAAGGTGCCAGCGGGGAAAAGTCATGCTGGTCCTCACTGCCTCCTGGAACCCCTTCAAATGCCCCAGACAATTTGGCCCTCTCTGCTTTCCTGCGCACTCTATCCTCAAAAGCACCTTTTTTCACTCTCGGCAGCCTCCCCAGCAAAAAAGACAAACGTCCAGCTTTTGCTGCCACAGCAAAGGTGCCAGCGGAGAAAATTGATGCTTGTCCTCACTGCCTCCTGGAACCCCTTCAAATGCCCCAGACAATTTGGCCCTCTCTGCTTTCCTGCGCACTCTATCGTAAAAGCACCTTTTTCCAGTCTCGGAAGCCTCCGCAGCAAAAAAGAAAAACGTCCAGCTTTTGCTGCCACAGCAAAGGTGCCAGCGGGGAAAAGTGATGCTGGTCCTCACTGCCTCCTGGAAACCCTTCAAATGCCCCAGACAATTTGGCCCTCTCTGCATTCCTGCGGCTCCTATCCTCAAAAGCAGGTTTTTTCACTCTCAGCAGCCTCTGCAGCAAAAAAGACAAACGTCCAGCTTTTGCTGCCATAGCAAAGGTGCCAGCGGGGAAAAGTCATGCTGGTCCTCACTGCCTCCTGGAACCCCTTCAAATGGCCCAGACAATTTGGCCCTCTCTGCTTTCCTGCGCACTCTATCCTCAAAAGCACCTTTTTTCACTCTCGGCAGCCTCCGCAGCAAAAATGACAAACGTCCAGCTTTTGCTGCCACAGCAAAGGTGCCAGCGGTGAAAAGTGATGCTTGTCCTCACTGCCTCCTGGAACCCCTTCAAATGCCCCAGACAATTTGGCCCTCTCTGCTTTCCTGCGCAATCTGTCCTCAAAAGCACCTTTTTTCACTCTCAGCAGCCTCCGCAGCAAAAAAGAAAAACGTCCAGCTTTTGCTGCCACAGCAAAGGTGCCAGCGGGGAAAAGTCATGCTGGTCCTCACTGCCTCCTGGAACCCCTTCAAATGCGCCAGACAATTGGGCCCTCTCTGCTTTCCTGCGCACTCTATCCTCAAAAGCACCTTTTTTCACTCTCAGCAGCCTCTGCAACAAAAAAGACAAACGTCCAGCTTTTGCTGCCACAGCAAATGTGCCAGCTCGGAAAAGTCATGCTGGTCCTCACTGCCTCCTGGAACCCCTTCAAATGCCCCATACAATTTGGCCCTCTGTGCTTTCCTGCGCACTCTATCCTCAAAAGCACCTTTTTCCAGTCTCGGCAACCTCCGCAGCAAAAAAGACAAACGTGCAGCTTTTGCTGTTACAGCAAAGGTGCCAGCGGTGAAAAGTCATGCTGGTCCTCACTACCTCCTTGAAACCCTTCAAATGTCCCAGACAATTTGCCCTCTCTGCTTTCCTTCGCACTCTATCCTCAAAAGCACTTTTTTTCACTCTCGGCAGACTCAGCAGCAAAAAAGACAAACGTCCAGGTTTTGCTGCCACAGCAAAGGTGCCAGCGGGGAAAAGTCATGCTGGTCCTCACTGCCTCCTGGAACCCCTTCAAATGCCCCAGACAATTTGGCCCTCTCTGCTTTCCTGCGCACTCTATCCTCAAAAGCACCTTTTTTCACTCTCGGCAGCCTCCGCATCAAAAATGACAAACGTCCAGCTTTTGCTGCCACAGCAAAGGTGCCAGCGGGGAAAAGTCATGCTGGTCCTCACTGCCTCCTGGAACCCCTTCAAATGCCCCAGACAATTTGGCCCTCTCTGCTTTCCTGCGCACTCTATCCTCAAAAGCACCTTTTTCACTCTCGGCAGCCTCCCCAGCAAAAAAGACAAACGTCCAGCTTTTGCTGCCACAGCAAAGGTGCCAGCGGGGAAAAGTCATGCTGGTCCTCACTGCCTCCTGGAACCCCTTCAAATGCCCCAGACAATTGGGCCCTCTCTGCTTTCCTGTGCACTCTATCCTCAAAAGCACCTTTTTTCACTCTCGGAAGCCTCCGCAGCAAAAAAGACAAACGTTCAGCTTTTGCTGCCACAGCAAAGGTGCCAGCGGGGAAAAGTCATGCTGGTCCTCACTGCCTCCTGGAACCCCTTCAAATGCCCCAGACAATTTGGCCCTCTCTGCTTTCCTACGCACTCTATCCTCAAAAGCACCGGTTTTCACTCTCGGCATCCTCCGCATCAAAAAAGACAAACGTCCAGCTTTTGCTGCCACAGCAAAGGTGCCAGCGGGGAAAAGTCATGCTGGTCCTCACTGCCTCCTGGAACCCCTTCAAATGCCACAGACAATTTGGCCCTCTCTGCTTTCCTGCGCACTCTATCCTCAAAAGCACCTTTTTCCAGTCTCGGCAACCTCCGCAGCAAAAAAGACAAACGTCCAGCTTTTGCTGCCACAGCAAAGGTGCCAGCGGAGAAAAGTGATGCTTGTCCTCACTGCCTCCTGGAACCCCTTCAAATGCGCCAGACAATTGGGCCCTCTCTGCTTTCCTGCGCACTCTATCCTCAAAAGCACCGTTTTTCACTCTCAGCAGCCTCCGCAGCAAAAAAGAAAAACGTCCAGCTTTTGCTGCCACAGCAAAGGTGCCAGCGGGGAAAAGTCATGCTGGTCCTCACTGCCTCCTGGAACCCCTTCAAATGCCCCAGACAATTGGGCCCTCTCTGCTTTCCTGCGCACTCTATCCTCAAAAGCACCTTTTTTCACTCTCAGCAGCCTCTGCAACAAAAAAGACAAACGTCCAGCTTTTGCTGCCACAGCAAATGTGCCAGCTCGGAAAAGTCATGCTGGTCCTCACTGCCTCCTGGAACCCCTTCAAATGCCCCATACAATTTGGCCCTCTGTGCTTTCCTGCGCACTCTATCCTCAAAAGCACCTTTTTCCAGTCTCGGCAACCTCCGCAGCAAAAAAGACAAACGTGCAGCTTTTGCTGTTACAGCAAAGGTGCCAGCGGTGAAAAGTCATGCTGGTCCTCACTACCTCCTTGAAACCCTTCAAATGTCCCAGACAATTTGCCCTCTCTGCTTTCCTTCGCACTCTATCCTCAAAAGCACTTTTTTTCACTCTCGGCAGACTCAGCAGCAAAAAAGACAAACGTCCAGGTTTTGCTGCCACAGCAAAGGTGCCAGCGGGGAAAAGTCATGCTGGTCCTCACTGCCTCCTGGAACCCCTTCAAATGCCCCAGACAATTTGGCCCTCTCTGCTTTCCTGCGCACTCTATCCTCAAAAGCACCTTTTTTCACTCTCGGCAGCCTCCCCAGCAAAAAAGACAAACGTCCAGCTTTTGCTGCCACAGCAAAGGTGCCAGCGGGGAAAAGTCATGCTGGTCCTCACTGCCTCCTGGAACCCCTTCAAATGCCCCAGACAATTGGGCCCTCTCTGCTTTCCTGCGCACTCTATCCTCAAAAGCACCTTTTTTCACTCTCGGAAGCCTCCGCAGCAAAAAAGACAAACGTCCAGCTTTTGCTGCCACAGCAAAGGTGCCAGCGGGGAAAAGTCATGCTGGTCCTCACTGCCTCCTGGAACCCCTTCAAATGCCCCAGACAATTTGGCCCTCTCTGCTTTCCTACGCACTCTATCCTCAAAAGCACTGTTTTTCACTCTCGGCATCCTCCGCATCAAAAAAGACAAACGTCCAGCTTTTGCTGCCACAGCAAAGGTGCCAGCGGGGAAAAGTCATGCTGGTCCTCACTGCCTCCTGGAACCCCTTCAAATGCCCCAGACAATTGGGCCCTCTCTGCTTTCCTGCGCACTCTATCCTCAAAAGCACCTTTTTTCACTCTTGGCAGCCTCAGCAGCAAAAAAGACAAACGTCCAGCTTTTGCTGCCACAGTAAAGGTGCCAGCGGGGAAAACTCATGCTGGTCCTCAGTGCCTCCTGGAACCCCTTCAAATGCCCCAGACAATTTGGCCCTCTCTGCTTTCCTGCGCACTCTATCCTCAAAAGCACCTTTTTTCACTCTTGGCAGCCTCCCCAGCAAAAAAGACAAACGTCCAGCTTTTGCTGCCACAGCAAAGGTGCCAGCGGGGAAAAGTCATGCTGGTCCTCACTGCCTCCTGGAACCCCTTCAAATGCCCCAGACAATTTGGCCCTCTCTGCTTTCCTGCGCACTCTATCCTCAAAAGCACCGTTTTTCACTCTCGGCAGCCTCCGCATCAAAAATGACAAACGTCCAGCTTTTGCTGCCACAGCAAAGGTGCCAGCGGGGAAAAGTGATGCTGGTCCTCACTGCCTCCTGGAACCCCTTCAAATGCCCCAGACAATTTGGCCCTCTCTGCTTTCCTGCGGCTCCTATCCTCAAAAGCACCTTTTTTCACTCTCGGCAGCCTCCCCAGCAAAAAAGACAAACGTCCAGCTTTTGCTGCCACAGCAAAGGTGCCAGCGGGGAAAAGTGATGCTTGTCCTCACTGCCTCCTGGAACCCCTTCAAATGCCCCAGACAATTTGGCCCTCTCTGCTTTCCTGCGCACTCTATCCTCAAAAGCACCTTTTTTCACTCTTGGCAGCCTCCGCAGCAAAAAAGACAAAGGTCCAGCTTTTGCTGCCACAGCAAAGGTGCCAGCGGGGAAAACTCATGCTGGTCCTCAGTGCCTCCTGGAACCCCTTCAAATGCCCCAGACAATTTGGCCCTCTCTGCTTTCCTGCGCACTCTAGCCTCAAAAGCACCTTTTTTCACTCTCGGCAGCCTCCGCAGCAAAAAAGAAAAACGTCCAGCTTTTGCTGCCACAGCAAAGGTGCCAGCGGGGAAAACTGATGCTGGTCCTCACTGGCTCCTGGAACCCCTTCAAATGGCCCAGACAATTTGGCCCTCTCTGCTTTCCTGCGCACTCTATCCTCAAAAGCACCTTTTTTCACTCTCGGCAGCCTCCCCAGCAAAAAAGAAAAACGTCCAGCTTTTGCTGCCACAGCAAAGGTGCCAGCGGGGAAAAGTGATGCTGGTTCTCACTGCCTCCTGGAACCCCTTCAAATACCCCAGACAATTTGGCCCTCTCTGCTTTCCTGCGCACTCTATCCTCAAAAGCACCTTTTTTCACTCTCGGCAGCCTCCGCATCAAAAATGACAAACGTCCAGCTTTTGCTGCCACAGCAAAGGTGCCAGCGGGGAAAAGTCATGCTGGTCCTCACTGCCTCCTGGAACCCCTTCAAATGCCCCAGACAATTTGGCCCTCTCTGCTTTCCTGCGCACTCTATCCTCAAAAGCACCTTTTTTCACTCTCGGCAGCCTCCCCAGCAAAAAAGACAAACGTCCAGCTTTTGCTGCCACAGCAAAGGTGCCAGCGGGGAAAAGTCATGCTGGTCCTCACTGCCTCCTGGAACCCCTTCAAATGCCCCAGACAATTTGGCCCTCTCTGCTTTCCTGCGCACTCTATCCTCAAAAGCACCTTTTTTCACTCTTGGCAGCCTCAGCAGCAAAAAAGAAAAACGTCCAGCTTTTGCTGCCACAGCAAAGGTGCCAGCGGGGAAAACTCATGCTGGTCCTCACTGCCTCCTGGAACCCCTTCAAATGCCCCAGACAATTTGGCCCTCTCTGCTTTCCTGCGCACTCTATCCTCAAAAGCACCTTTTTTCACTCTCGGCAGCCTCCGCAGCAAAAAAGAAAAACGTCCAGCTTTTGCTGCCACAGCAAAGGTGCCAGCGGGGAAAACTCATGCTGGTCCTCAGTGCCTCCTGGAACCCCTTCAAATGCCCCAGACAATTTGGCCCTCTCTGCTTTCCTGCGCACTCTATCCTCAAAAGCACCTTTTTTCACTCTTGGCAGCCTCAGCAGCAAAAAAGACAAACGTCCAGCTTTTGCTGCCACAGCAAAGGTGCCAGCGGGGAAAAGTCATGCTGGTCCTCACTGCCTCCTGGAACCCCTTCAAATGCCCCAGACAATTTGGCCCTCTCTGCTTTCCTGCGCACTCTATCCTCAAAAGCACCGTTTTTCACTCTCGGCAGCCTCCGCAGCAAAAATGACAAACGTCCAGCTTTTGCTGCCACAGCAAAGGTGCCAGCGGGGAAAAGTGATGCTGGTCCTCACTGCCTCCTGGAACCCCTTCAAATGCCCCAGACAATTTGGCCCTCTCTGCTTTCCTGCGGCTCCTATCCTCAAAAGCACCTTTTTTCACTCTCGGCAGCCTCCCCAGCAAAAAAGACAAACGTCCAGCTTTTGCTGCCACAGCAAAGGTGCCAGCGGGGAAAACTCATGCTGGTCCTCAGTGCCTCCTGGAACCCCTTCAAATGCCCCAGACAATTTGGCCCTCTCTGCTTTCCTGCGCACTCTATCCTCAAAAGCACCTTTTTTCACTCTTGGCAGCCTCAGCAGCAAAAAAGACAAACGTCCAGCTTTTGCTGCCACAGCAAAGGTGCCAGCGGGGAAAACTCATGCTGGTCCACAGTGCCTCCTGGAACCCCTTCAAATGCCCCAGACAATTTGGCCCTCTCTGCTTTCCTGCGCACTCTATCCACAAAAGCACCTTTTTTCACTCTCGGCAGCCTCCCCAGCAAAAAAGACAAACGTCCAGCTTTTGCTGCCACAGCAAAGGTGCCAGCGGGGAAAACTCATGCTGGTCCTCAGTGCCTCCTGGAACCCCTTCAAATGCCCCAGACAATTTGGCCCTCTCTGCTTTCCTGCGCACTCTATCCTCAAAAGCACCTTTTTTCACTCTCCGCAGCCTCAGCAGCAAAAAAGACAAACGTCCAGCTTTTGCTGCCACAGCAAAGGTGCCAGCGGGGAAAAGTCATGCTGGTCCTCACTGCCTCCTGGAACCCCTTTAAATGCCCCAGACAATTTGGCCCTCTCTGCTTTCCTGCGCACTCTATCCTCAAAAGCACCTTTTTCCAGTCTCGGCAGCCTCCCCAGCAAAAAAGACAAACGTCCAGCTTTTGCTGCCACAGCAAAGGTGCCAGCAGAGAAAAGTCATGCTGGTCCTCACTATCTCCTTGAAACCCTTCAAATGCCCCAGACAATTTGGCCCTCTCTGCTTTCCTGCGCACTCTATCGTTAAAAGCACCTTTTTCCAGTCTCGGAAGCCTCCGCAGCAAAAAAGAAAAACGTCCAGCTTTTGCTGCCACAGCAAAGGTGCCAGCGGGGAAAAGTGATGCTGGTCCTCACTGCCTCCTGGAAACCCTTCAAATGCCCCAGACAATTTGGCCCTCTCTGCATTCCTGCGGCTCCTATCCTCAAAAGCAGGTTTTTTCACTCTCAGCAGCCTCTGCAGCAAAAAAGACAAACGTCCAGCTTTTGCTGCCATAGCAAAGGTGCCAGCGGGGAAAAGTCATGCTGGTCCTCACTGCCTCCTGGAACCCCTTCAAATGGCCCAGACAATTTGGCCCTCTCTGCTTTCCTGCGCACTCTATCCTCAAAAGCACCTTTTTTCACTCTCGGCAGCCTCCGCAGCAAAAATGACAAACGTCCAGCTTTTGCTGCCACAGCAAAGGTGCCAGCGGGGAAAAGTCATGCTTGTCCTCACTGCCTCCTGGAACCCCTTCAAATGCCCCAGACAATTTGGCCCTCTCTGCTTTCCTGCGCACTCTGTCCTCAAAAGCACCTTTTTTCACTCTCAGCAGCCTCCGCAGCAAAAAAGAAAAACGTCCAGCTTTTGCTGCCACAGCAAAGGTGCCAGCGGGGAAAAGTCATGCTGGTCCTCACTGCCTCCTGGAACCCCTTCAAATGCGCCAGACAATTGGGCCCTCTCTGCTTTCCTGCGCACTCTATCCTCAAAAGCACCTTTTTTCACTCTCAGCAGCCTCTGCAACAAAAAAGACAAACGTCCAGCTTTTGCTGCCACAGCAAATGTGCCAGCTCGGAAAAGTCATGCTGGTCCTCACTGCCTCCTGGAACCCCTTCAAATGCCCCATACAATTTGGCCCTCTGTGCTTTCCTGCGCACTCTATCCTCAAAAGCACCTTTTTCCAGTCTCGGCAACCTCCGCAGCAAAAAAGACAAACGTGCAGCTTTTGCTGTTACAGCAAAGGTGCCAGCGGTGAAAAGTCATGCTGGTCCTCACTACCTCCTTGAAACCCTTCAAATGTCCCAGACAATTTGCCCTCTCTGCTTTCCTTCGCACTCTATCCTCAAAAGCACTTTTTTTCACTCTCGGCAGACTCAGCAGCAAAAAAGACAAACGTCCAGGTTTTGCTGCCACAGCAAAGGTGCCAGCGGGGAAAAGTCATGCTGGTCCTCACTGCCTCCTGGAACCCCTTCAAATGCCCCAGACAATTTGGCCCTCTCTGCTTTCCTGCGCACTCTATCCTCAAAAGCACCTTTTTTCACTCTCGGCAGCCTCCGCATCAAAAATGACAAACGTCCAGCTTTTGCTGCCACAGCAAAGGTGCCAGCGGGGAAAAGTCATGCTGGTCCTCACTGCCTCCTGGAACCCCTTCAAATGCCCCAGACAATTTGGCCCTCTCTGCTTTCCTGCGCACTCTATCCTCAAAAGCACCTTTTTTCACTCTCGGCAGCCTCCCCAGCAAAAAAGACAAACGTCCAGCTTTTGCTGCCACAGCAAAGGTGCCAGCGGGGAAAAGTCATGCTGGTCCTCACTGCCTCCTGGAACCCCTTCAAATGCCCCAGACAATTGGGCCCTCTCTGCTTTCCTGTGCACTCTATCCTCAAAAGCACCTTTTTTCACTCTCGGAAGCCTCCGCAGCAAAAAAGACAAACGTTCAGCTTTTGCTGCCACAGCAAAGGTGCCAGCGGGGAAAAGTCATGCTGGTCCTCACTGCCTCCTGGAACCCCTTCAAATGCCCCAGACAATTTGGCCCTCTCTGCTTTCCTACGCACTCTATCCTCAAAAGCACCGTTTTTCAATCTCGGCATCCTCCGCATCAAAAATACAAACGTCCAGCTTTTGCTGCCACAGCAAAGGTGCCAGCGGGGAAAAGTCATGCTGGTCCTCACTGCCTCCTGGAACCCCTTCAAATGCCACAGACAATTTGGCCCTCTCTGCTTTCCTGCGCACTCTATCCTCAAAAGCACCTTTTTCCAGTCTCGGCAACCTCCGCAGCAAAAAAGACAAACGTCCAGCTTTTGCTGCCACAGCAAAGGTGCCAGCGGAGAAAAGTGATGCTTGTCCTCACTGCCTCCTGGAACCCCTTCAAATGCCCCAGACAATTTGGCCCTCTCTGCTTTCCTGCGCACTCTATCGTTAAAAGCACCTTTTTCCAGTCTCGGAAGCCTCCGCAGCAAAAAAGACGAACGTCCAGCTTTTGCTGCCACAGCAAAGGTGCCAGCAGGGAAAAGTCATGCTGGTCCTCACTGCCTCCTGGAACCCCTTCAAATGCCCCACACAATTGGGCCCTCTCTGCTTTCCTGCGCACTCTATCCTCAAAAGCACCGTTTTTCACTCTCAGCAGCCTCCGCAGCAAAAAAGAAAAACGTCCAGCTTTTGCTGCCACAGCAAAGGTGCCAGCGGGGAAAAGTCATGCTGGTCCTCACTGCCTCCTGGAACCCCTTCAAATGCCCCAGACAATTTGGCCCTCTCTGCTTTCCTGCGCACTCTATCCTCAAAAGCACCTTTTTTCATTCTCAGCAGCCTCTGCAACAAAAAAGACAAACGTCCAGCTTTTGCTGCCACAGCAAATGTGCCAGCTCGGAAAAGTCATGCTGGTCCTCACTGCCTCCTGGAACCCCTTCAAATGCCCCATACAATTTGGCCCTCTGTGCTTTCCTGCGCACTCTATCCTCAAAAGCACCTTTTTCCAGTCTCGGCAACCTCCGCAGCAAAAAAGACAAACGTGCAGCTTTTGCTGTTACAGCAAAGGTGCCAGCGGTGAAAAGTCATGCTGGTCCTCACTACCTCCTTGAAACCCTTCAAATGTCCCAGACAATTTGCCCTCTCTGCTTTCCTTCGCACTCTATCCTCAAAAGCACTTTTTTTCACTCTCGGCAGACTCAGCAGCAAAAAAGACAAACGTCCAGGTTTTGCTGCCACAGCAAAGGTGCCAGCGGGGAAAAGTCATGCTGGTCCTCACTGCCTCCTGGAACCCCTTCAAATGCCCCAGACAATTTGGCCCTCTCTGCTTTCCTGCGCACTCTATCCTCAAAAGCACCTTTTTTCACTCTCGGCAGCCTCCGCATCAAAAATGACAAACGTCCAGCTTTTGCTGCCACAGCAAAGGTGCCAGCGGGGAAAAGTCATGCTGGTCCTCACTGCCTCCTGGAACCCCTTCAAATGCCCCAGACAATTTGGCCCTCTCTGCTTTCCTGCACACTCTATCCTCAAAAGCACCTTTTTTCACTCTCGGAAGCCTCCGCAGCAAAAAAGACAAACGTCCAGCTTTTGCTGCCACAGCAAAGGTGCCAGCGGGGAAAAGTCATGCTGGTCCTCACTGCCTCCTGGAACCCCTTCAAATGCCCCAGACAATTTGGCCCTCTTTGCTTTCCTACGCACTCTATCCTCAAAAGCACTGTTTTTCACTCTCGGCATCCTCCGCATCAAAAAAGACAAACGTCCAGCTTTTGCTGCCACAGCAAAGGTGCCAGCGGGGAAAAGTCATGCTGGTCCTCACTGCCTCCTGGAACCCCTTCAAATGCCCCAGACAATTTGGCCCTCTCTGCTTTCCTGCGGCTCCTATCCTCAAAAGCACCTTTTTTCACTCTCGGCAGCCTCCCCAGCAAAAAAGACAAACGTCCAGCTTTTGCTGCCACAGCAAAGGTGCCAGCGGGGAAAACTCATGCTGGTCCTCACTGCCTCCTGGAACCCCTTCAAATGCCCCAGACAATTTGGCCCTCTCTGCTTTCCTGCGCACTCTATCCTCAAAAGCACCTTTTTTCACTCTTGGCAGCCTCCCCAGCAAAAAAGACAAAGGTCCAGCTTTTGCTGCCACAGCAAAGGTGCCAGCGGGGAAAACTCATGCTGGTCCTCAGTGCCTCCTGGAACCCCTTCAAATGCCCCAGACAATTTGGCCCTCTCTGCTTTCCTGCGCACTCTAGCCTCAAAAGCACCTTTTTTCACTCTCGGCAGCCTCCGCAGCAAAAAAGAAAAACGTCCAGCTTTTGCTGCCACAGCAAAGGTGCCAGCGGGGAAAACTGATGCTGGTCCTCACTGCCTCCTGGAACCCCTTCAAATGCCCCAGACAATTTGGCCCTCTCTGCTTTCCTGCGCACTCTATCCTCAAAAGCACCTTTTTTCACTCTCGGCAGCCTCCCCAGCAAAAAAGAAAAACGTCCAGCTTTTGCTGCCACAGCAAAGGTGCCAGCGGGGAAAAGTGATGCTGGTCCTCACTGCCTCCTGGAACCCCTTCAAATACCCCAGACAATTTGGCCCTCTCTGCTTTCCTGCGCACTCTATCCTCAAAAGCACCTTTTTTCACTCTCGGCAGCCTCCGCATCAAAAATGACAAACGTCCAGCTTTTGCTGCCACAGCAAAGGTGCCAGCGGGGAAAAGTCATGCTGGTCCTCACTGCCTCCTGGAACCCCTTCAAATGCCCCAGACAATTTGGCCCTCTCTGCTTTCCTGCGCACTCTATCCTCAAAAGCACCTTTTTTCACTCTCGGCATCCTCCGCAGCAAAAAAGACAAACGTCCAGCTTTTGCTGCCACAGCAAAGGTGCCAGCGGGGAAAAGTCATGCTGGTCCTCACTGCCTCCTGGAACCCCTTCAAATGCCCCAGACAATTTGGCCCTCTCTGCTTTCCTGCGCACTCTATCCTCAAAAGCACCTTTTTTCACTCTTGGCAGCCTCAGCAGCAAAAAAGACAAACGTCCAGCTTTTGCTGCCACAGCAAAGGTGCCAGCGGGGAAAACTCATGCTGGTCCACAGTGCCTCCTGGAACCCCTTCAAATGCCCCAGACAATTTGGCCCTCTCTGCTTTCCTGCGCACTCTATCCTCAAAAGCACCTTTTTTCACTCTCGGCAGCCTCCACAGCAAAAAAGACAAACGTCCAGCTTTTGCTGCCACAGCAAAGGTGCCAGCGGGGAAAAGTCATGCTGGTCCTCACTGCCTCCTGGAACCCCTTCAAATGCCCCAGACAATTTGGCCCTCTCTGCTTTCCTGCGCACTCTATCCTCAAAAGCACCGTTTTTCACTCTCGGCAGCCTCCGCAGCAAAAATGACAAACGTCCAGCTTTTGCTGCCACAGCAAAGGTGCCAGCGGGGAAAAGTGATGCTGGTCCTCACTGCCTCCTGGAACCCCTTCAAATGCCCCAGACAATTTGGCCCTCTCTGCTTTCCTGCGGCTCCTATCCTCAAAAGCACCTTTTTTCACTCTTGGCAGCCTCCCCAGCAAAAAAGACAAACGTCCAGCTTTTGCTGCCACAGCAAAGGTGCCAGCGGGGAAAACTCATGCTGGTCCTCAGTGCCTCCTGGAACCCCTTCAAATGCCCCAGACAATTTGGCCCTCTCTGCTTTCCTGCGCACTCTATCCTCAAAAGCACCTTTTTTCACTCTTGGCAGCCTCAGCAGCAAAAAAGACAAACGTCCAGCTTTTGCTGCCACAGCAAAGGTGCCAGCGGGGAAAACTCATGCTGGTCCACAGTGCCTCCTGGAACCCCTTCAAATGCCCCAGACAATTTGGCCCTCTCTGCTTTCCTGCGCACTCTATCCTCAAAAGCACCTTTTTTCACTCTCGGCAGCCTCCCCAGCAAAAAAGACAAACGTCCAGCTTTTGCTGCCACAGCAAAGGTGCCAGCGGGGAAAACTCATGCTGGTCCTCAGTGCCTCCTGGAACCCCTTCAAATGCCCCAGACAATTTGGCCCTCTCTGCTTTCCTGCGCACTCTATCCTCAAAAGCACCTTTTTTCACTCTCCGCAGCCTCAGCAGCAAAAAAGACAAACGTCCAGCTTTTGCTGCCACAGCAAAGGTGCCAGCGGGGAAAAGTCATGCTGGTCCTCACTGCCTCCTGGAACCCCTTTAAATGCCCCAGACAATTTGGCCCTCTCTGCTTTCCTGCGCACTCTATCCTCAAAAGCACCGTTTTTCACTCTCGGCAGCCTCCGCATCAAAAATGACAAACGTCCAGCTTTTGCTGCCACAGCAAAGGTGCCAGCGGGGAAAAGTCATGCTGGTCCTCACTGCCTCCTGGAACCCCTTCAAATGCCCCAGACAATTTGGCCCTCTCTGCTTTCCTGCGGCTCCTATCCTCAAAAGCACGTTTTTTCACTCTCGGCAGCCTCCCCAGCAAAAAAGACAAACGTCCAGCTTTTGCTGCCACAGCAAAGGTGCCAGCGGGGAAAACTCATGCTGGTCCTCAGTGCCTCCTGGAACCCCTTCAAATGCCCCAGACAATTTGGCCCTCTCTGCTTTCCTGCGCACTCTATCCTCAAAAGCACCTTTTTTCACTCTCGGCAGCCTCCGCAGCAAAAAAGACAAACGTCCAGCTTTTGCTGCCACAGCAAAGGTGCCAGCGGGGAAAACTGATGCTGGTCCTCACTGCCTCCTGGAACCCCTTCAAATGCCCCAGACAATTTGGCCCTCTCTGCTTTCCTGCGCACTCTATCCTCAAAAGCACCTTTTTTCACTCTCGGCAGCCTCCCCAGCAAAAAAGAAAAACGTCCAGCTTTTGCTGCCACAGCAAAGGTGCCAGCGGGGAAAACTGATGCTGGTCCTCACTGCCTCCTGGAACCCCTTCAAATGCCCCAGACAATTTGGCCCTCTCTGCTTTCCTGCGCACTCTATCCTCAAAAGCACCTTTTTTCACTCTCGGCAGCCTCCCCAGCAAAAAAGACAAACGTCCAGCTTTTGCTGCCACAGCAAAGGTGCCAGCGGGGAAAAGTCATGCTGGTCCTCACTGCCTCCTGGAACCCCTTCAAATGCCCCAGACAATTTGGCCCTCTCTGCTTTCCTACGCACTCTGTCCTCAAAAGCACTGTTTTTCACTCTCGGCATCCTCCGCATCAAAAAAGACAAACGTCCAGCTTTTGCTGCCACAGCAAAGGTGCCAGCGGGGAAAACTCATGCTGGTCCTCAGTGCCTCCTGGAACCCCTTCAAATGCCCCAGACAATTGGGCCCTCTCTGCTTTCCTGCACACTCTATCCTCAAAAGCACCTTTTTTCACTCTTGGCAGCCTCAGCAGCAAAAAAGACAAACGTCCAGCTTTTGCTGCCACAGCAAAGGTGCCAGCGGGGAAAAGTCATGCTGGTCCTCACTGCCTCCTGGAACCCCTTCAAATGCCCCAGACAATTTGGCCCTCTCTGCTTTCCTGCGCACTCTATCCTCAAAAGCACCTTTTTTCACTCTCGGCAGCCTCCCCAGCAAAAAAGACAAACGTCCAGCTTTTGATGCCACAGCAAAGGTGCCAGCGGGGAAAAGTGATGCTGGTCCTCACTGCCTCCTGGAACCCCTTCAAATGCCCCAGACAATTTGGCCCTCTCTGCTTTCCTGCGGCTCCTATCCTCAAAAGCAGGTTTTTTCACTCTCGGCAGCCTCCCCAGCAAAAAAGACAAACGTCCAGCTTTTGCTGCCACAGCAAAGGTGCCAGCTCGGAAAAATCATGCTGGTCCTCAGTGCCTCCTGGAACCCCTTCAAATGCCCCAGACAATTTGGCCCTCTCTGCTTTCCTGCGCACTCTATCCTCAAAAGCACGTTTTTTCACTCTCAGCAGCCTCAGCAGCAAAAAAGAAAAACGTCCAGCTTTTGCTGCCACAGCAAAGGTGCCAGCGGGGAAAACTCATGCTGGTCCTCAGTGCCTCCTGGAACCCCTTCAAATGCCCCAGACAATTTGGCCCTCTCTGCTTTCCTGCGCACTCTATCCTCAAAAGCACGTTTTTTCACTCTCGGCAGCCTCCGCAGCAAAAAAGAAAAACGTCCAGCTTTTGCTGCCACAGCAAAGGTGCCAGCTCGGAAAAATCATGCTGGTCCTCACTACCTCCTGGAACCCCTTCAAATGCCCCAGACAATTTGGCCCTCTCTGCTTTCCTGCGCACTCTATCCTCAAAAGCACCTTTTTTCACTCTCGGCAGCCTCCGCAGCAAAAAAGACAAACGTCCAGCTTTTGCTGCCACAGCAAAGGTGCCAGCGGGGAAAAGTCATGCTGGTCCTCACTGCCTCCTGGAACCCCTTCAAATGCCCCAGACAATTTGGCCCTCTCTGCTTTCCTGCGCACTCTATCCTCAAAAGCACCTTTTTTCACTCTCGGCAGCCTCCCCAGGAAAAAAGACAAACGTCCAGCTTTTGCTGCCACAACAAAGGTGCCAGCGGGGAAAAATCATGCTGGTCCTCACTGCCTCCTGGAACCCCTTCAAATGCCCCAGACAATTTGGCCCTCTCTGCTTTCCTGCGCACTCTGTCCTCAAAAGCACCTTTTTTCACTCTCGGCAGCCTCCGCTGCAAAAAAGAAAAACGTCCAGCTTTTGCTGCCACAGCAAAGGTGCCAGCGGGGAAAAGTCATGCTGGTCCTCACTGCCTCCTGGAACCCCTTCAAATGCGCCAGACAATTGGGCCCTCTCTGCTTTCCTGCGCACTCTATCCTCAAAAGCACCTTTTTTCACTCTCAGCAGCCTCTGCAACAAAAAAGAAAAACGTCCAGCTTTTGCTGCCACAGCAAAGGTGCCAGCGGGGAAAAGTCATGCTGGTCCTCACTGCCTCCTGGAACCCCTTCAAATGCCCCAGACAATTTGGCCCTCTCTGCTTTCCTGCGCACTCTATCCTCAAAAGCACCGTTTTTCACTCTCGGCAGCCTCCCCAGCAAAAAAGACAAACGTCCAGCTTTTGCTGCCACAGCAAAGGTGCCAGCGGAGAAAAGTGATGCTGGTCCTCACTGCCTCCTGGAAACCCTTCAAATGCCCCAGACAATTTGGCCCTCTCTGCATTCCTTCGGCTCCTATCCTCAAAAGCAGGTTTTTTCACTCTCAGCAGCCTCTGCAGCAAAAAAGACAAACGTCCAGCTTTTGCTGCCATAGCAAAGGTGCCAGCGGGGAAAAGTCATGCTGGTCCTCACTGCCTCCTGGAACCCCTTCAAATGCCCCAGACAATTTGGCCCTCTCTGCTTTCCTGCGCACTCTATCCTCAAAAGCACCGTTTTTCACTCTCGGCAGCCTCCGCAGCAAAAAAGACAAACGTCCAGCTTTTGCTGCCACAGCAAAGGTGCCAGCGGTGAAATGTGATGCTTGTCCTCACTGCCTCCTGGAACCCCTTCAAATGCCCCAGACAATTTGGCCCTTTCTGCTTTCCTGCGCACTCTATCCTCAAAAGCACCTTTTTTCACTCTCCGCAGCCTCAGCAGCAAAAAAGACAAACGTCCAGCTTTTGCTGCCACAGCAAAGGTGCCAGCAAGGAAAAGTCATGCTGGTCCTCACTGCCTCCTGGAACCCCTTTAAATGCCCCAGACAATTTGGCCCTCTCTGCTTTCCTGCGCACTCTATCCTCAAAAGCACCGTTTTTCACTCTCGGCAGCCTCCGCATCAAAAATGACAAACGTCCAGCTTTTGCTGCCACAGCAAAGGTGCCAGCGGGGAAAAGTCATGCTGGTCCTCACTGCCTCCTGGAACCCCTTCAAATGCCCCAGACAATTTGGCCCTCTCTGCTTTCCTGCGGCTCCTATCCTCAAAAGCACGTTTTTTCACTCTCGGCAGCCTCCACAGCAAAAAAGACAAACGTCCAGCTTTTGCTGCCACAGCAAAGGTGCCAGCGGGGAAAACTCATGCTGGTCCTCAGTGCCTCCTGGAACCCCTTCAAATGCCCCAGACAATTTGGCCCTCTCTGCTTTCCTGCGCACTCTATCCTCAAAAGCACCTTTTTTCACTCTCGGCAGCCTCCGCAGCAAAAAAGACAAACGTCCAGCTTTTGCTGCCACAGCAAAGGTGCCAGCGGGGAAAACTGATGCTGGTCCTCACTGCCTCCTGGAACCCCTTCAAATGCCCCAGACAATTTGGCCCTCTCTGCTTTCCTGCGCACTCTATCCTCAAAAGCACCTTTTTTCACTCTCGGCAGCCTCCCCAGCAAAAAAGAAAAACGTCCAGCTTTTGCTGCCACAGCAAAGGTGCCAGCGGGGAAAACTGATGCTGGTCCTCACTGCCTCCTGGAACCCCTTCAAATGCCCCAGACAATTTGGCCCTCTCTGCTTTCCTGCGCACTCTATCCTCAAAAGCACCTTTTTTCACTCTCGGCAGCCTCCCCAGCAAAAAAGACAAACGTCCAGCTTTTGCTGCCACAGCAAAGGTGCCAGCGGGGAAAAGTCATGCTGGTCCTCACTGCCTCCTGGAACCCCTTCAAATGCCCCAGACAATTTGGCCCTCTCTGCTTTCCTACGCACTCTATCCTCAAAAGCACTGTTTTTCACTCTCGGCATCCTCCGCATCAAAAAAGACAAACGTCCAGCTTTTGCTGCCACAGCAAAGGTGCCAGCGGGGAAAACTCATGCTGGTCCTCAGTGCCTCCTGGAACCCCTTCAAATGCCCCAGACAATTGGGCCCTCTCTGCTTTCCTGCGCACTCTATCCTCAAAAGCACCTTTTTTCACTCTTGGCAGCCTCAGCAGCAAAAAAGACAAACGTCCAGCTTTTGCTGCCACAGCAAAGGTGCCAGCGGGGAAAAGTCATGCTGGTCCTCACTGCCTCCTGGAACCCCTTCAAATGCCCCAGACAATTTGGCCCTCTCTGCTTTCCTGCGCACTCTATCCTCAAAAGCACCGTTTTTCACTCTCGGCAGCCTCCCCAGCAAAAAAGACAAACGTCCAGCTTTTGATGCCACAGCAAAGGTGCCAGCGGGGAAAAGTGATGCTGGTCCTCACTGCCTCCTGGAACCCCTTCAAATGCCCCAGACAATTTGGCCCTCTCTGCTTTCCTGCGGCTCCTATCCTCAAAAGCAGGTTTTTTCACTCTCGGCAGCCTCCCCAGCAAAAAAGACAAACGTCCAGCTTTTGCTGCCACAGCAAAGGTGCCAGCTCGGAAAAATCATGCTGGTCCTCAGTGCCTCCTGGAACCCCTTCAAATGCCCCAGACAATTTGGCCCTCTCTGCTTTCCTGCGCACTCTATCCTCAAAAGCACGTTTTTTCACTCTCAGCAGCCTCAGCAGCAAAAAAGACAAACGTCCAGCTTTTGCTGCCACAGCAAAGGTGCCAGCGGGGAAAACTCATGCTGGTCCTCAGTGCCTCCTGGAACCCCTTCAAATGCCCCAGACAATTTGGCCCTCTCTGCTTTCCTGCGCACTCTATCCTCAAAAGCACGTTTTTTCACTCTCGGCAGCCTCCGCAGCAAAAAAGAAAAACGTCCAGCTTTTGCTGCCACAGCAAAGGTGCCAGCTCGGAAAAATCATGCTGGTCCTCACTGCCTCCTGGAACCCCTTCAAATGCCCCAGACAATTTGGCCCTCTCTGCTTTCCTGCGCACTCTATCCTCAAAAGCACCTTTTTTCACTCTCGGCAGCCTCCGCAGCAAAAAAGACAAACGTCCAGCTTTTGCTGCCACAGCAAAGGTGCCAGCGGGGAAAAGTCATGCTGGTCCTCACTGCCTCCTGGAACCCCTTCAAATGCCCCAGACAATTTGGCCCTCTCTGCTTTCCTGCGCACTCTATCCTCAAAAGCACCGTTTTTCACTCTCGGCAGCCTCCCCAGCAAAAAAGACAAACGTCCAGCTTTTGATGCCACAGCAAAGGTGCCAGCGGGGAAAAGTCATGCTGGTCCTCACTGCCTCCTGGAACCCCTTCAAATGCCCCAGACAATTTGGCCCTCTCTGCTTTCCTGCGGCTCCTATCCTCAAAAGCAGGTTTTTTCACTCTCGGCAGCCTCCCCAGCAAAAAAGACAAACGTCCAGCTTTTGCTGCCACAGCAAAGGTGCCAGCTCGGAAAAATCATGCTGGTCCTCAGTGCCTCCTGGAACCCCTTCAAATGCCCCAGACAATTTGGCCCTCTCTGCTTTCCTGCGCACTCTATCCTCAAAAGCACGTTTTTTCACTCTCAGCAGCCTCAGCAGCAAAAAAGACAAACGTCCAGCTTTTGCTGCCACAGCAAAGGTGCCAGCGGGGAAAACTCATGCTGGTCCTCAGTGCCTCCTGGAACCCCTTCAAATGCCCCAGACAATTTGGCCCTCTCTGCTTTCCTGCGCACTCTATCCTCAAAAGCACGTTTTTTCACTCTCGGCAGCCTCCGCAGCAAAAAAGAAAAACGTCCAGCTTTTGCTGCCACAGCAAAGGTGCCAGCTCGGAAAAATCATGCTGGTCCTCACTGCCTCCTGGAACCCCTTCAAATGCCCCAGACAATTTGGCCCTCTCTGCTTTCCTGCGCACTCTATCCTCAAAAGCACCTTTTTTCACTCTCGGCAGCCTCCGCAGCAAAAAAGACAAACGTCCAGCTTTTGCTGCCACAGCAAAGGTGCCAGCGGGGAAAAGTCATGCTGGTCCTCACTGCCTCCTGGAACCCCTTCAAATGCCCCAGACAATTTGGCCCTCTCTGCTTTCCTGCGCACTCTATCCTCAAAAGCACCTTTTTTCACTCTCGGCAGCCTCCCCAGGAAAAAAGACAAACGTCCAGCTTTTGCTGCCACAACAAAGGTGCCAGCGGGGAAAAATCATGCTGGTCCTCACTGCCTCCTGGAACCCCTTCAAATGCCCCAGACAATTTGGCCCTCTCTGCTTTCCTGCGCACTCTATCCTCAAAAGCACCTTTTTCCAGTCTCGGCAGCCTCCGCAGCAAAAAAGACAAACGTCCAGCTTTTGCTGCCACAGCAAAGGTGCCAGTGGGGAAAAGTCATGCTGGTCCTCACTGCCTCCTGGAACCCCTTCAAATGCCCCAGACAATTGGGCCCTCTCTGCTTTCCTGCGCACTCTATCCTCAAAAGCACCTTTTTTCACTCTCGGCAGCCTCCCCAGCAAAAAAGACAAACGTCCAGCTTTTGCTGCCACAGCAAAGGTGCCAGCGGGGAAAAGTGATGCTGGTCCTCACTGCCTCCTGGAAACCCTTCAAATGCCCCAGACAATTTGGCCCTCTCTGCATTCCTGCGTCTCCTATCCTCAAAAGCATGTTTTTTAACTCTCAGCAGCCTCTGCAGCAAAAAAGACAAACGTCCAGCTTTTGCTGCCACAGCAAAGGTGCCAGCGGTGAAAAGTGATGCTTGTCCTCACTACCTCCTGGAACCACTTCAAATGCCCCAGACAATTTGGCCCTCTCTGCTTTCCTGCGCACTCTGTCCTCAAAAGCACCTTTTTTCACTCTCGGCAGCCTCCGCTGCAAAAAAGAAAAACGTCCAGCTTTTGCTGCCACAGCAAAGGTGCCAGCGGGGAAAAGTCATGCTGGTCCTCACTGCCTCCTGGAACCCCTTCAAATGCGCCAGACAATTGGGCCCTCTCTGCTTTCCTGCGCACTCTATCCTCAAAAGCACCTTTTTTCACTCTCAGCAGCCTCTGCAACAAAAAAGAAAAACGTCCAGCTTTTGCTGCCACAGCAAAGGTGCCAGCGGGGAAAAGTCATGCTGGTCCTCACTGCCTCCTGGAACCCCTTCAAATGCCCCAGACAATTTGGCCCTCTCTGCTTTCCTGCGCACTCTATCCTCAAAAGCACCGTTTTTCACTCTCGGCAGCCTCCCCAGCAAAAAAGACAAACGTCCAGCTTTTGCTGCCACAGCAAAGGTGCCAGCGGAGAAAAGTGATGCTGGTCCTCACTGCCTCCTGGAAACCCTTCAAATGCCCCAGACAATTTGGCCCTCTCTGCATTCCTTCGGCTCCTATCCTCAAAAGCAGGTTTTTTCACTCTCAGCAGCCTCTGCAGCAAAAAAGACAAACGTCCAGCTTTTGCTGCCATAGCAAAGGTGCCAGCGGGGAAAAGTCATGCTGGTCCTCACTGCCTCCTGGAACCCCTTCAAATGCCCCAGACAATTTCGCCCTCTCTGCTTTCCTGCGCACTCTAGCCTCAAAAGCACCTTTTTTCACTCTCGAATGCCTCCGCAGCAAAAAAGACAAACGTCCAGCTTTTGCTGCCACAGCAAAGGTGCCAGCGGGGAAAAGTCATGCTGGTCCTCACTGCCTCCTGGAACCCCTTCAAATGCCCCAGACAATTTGGCCCTCTCTGCTTTCCTGCGCACTCTGTCCTCAAAAGCACCTTTTTTCACTCTCAGCAGCCTCCGCAGCAAAAAAGAAAAACGTCCAGCTTTTGCTGCCACAGCAAAGGTGCCAGCGGGGAAAAGTCATGCTGGTCCTCACTGCCTCCTGGAACCCCTTCAAATGCGCCAGACAATTGGGCCCTCTCTGCTTTCCTGCGCACTCTATCCTCAAAAGCACCTTTTTTCACTCTCAGCAGCCTCTTCAACAAAAATGACAAACGTCCAGCTTTTGCTGCCACAGCAAAGGTGCCAGCGGGGAAAAGTCATGCTGGTCCTCACTGCCTCCTGGAACCCCTTAAAATGCCCTAGACAATTTGGCCCTCTCTGCTTTCCTGCGCACTCTATCCTCAAAAGCACCTTTTTTCACTCTCGGCAGCCTCAGCAGCAAAAAAGACAAACGTCCAGCTTTTGCTGCCACAGCAAAGGTGCCACCGGGGAAAACTC
This sequence comes from Vanellus vanellus, assembly GCF_965231255.1. Taxonomy (NCBI): domain Eukaryota; kingdom Metazoa; phylum Chordata; class Aves; order Charadriiformes; family Charadriidae; genus Vanellus; species Vanellus vanellus. The sequence goes on from NW_028128129.1 coordinate 79,313, forward strand.
ATGCTGGTCCTCACTGCCTCCTGGAACCCGTTCAAATGCCCCAGACAATTTGGCCCTCTCTGCTTTTCTGCGCACTCTATCCTCAAAAGCACCTTTTTTCACTCTCGGCAGCCTCCCCAGCAAAAAAGACAAACGTCCAGCTTTTGCTGCCACAGCAAAGGTGCCAGCGGGGAAAAGTGATGCTGGTCCTCACTGCCTCCTGGAACCCCTTCAAATGCCCTAGACAATTTGGCCCTCTCTGCTTTCCTGCGCACTCTATCCTCAAAAGCACCTTTTTTCACTCTCGGCAGCCTCCGCAGCAAAAAAGAAAAACGTCCAGCTTTTGCTGCCACAGCAAAGGTGCCAGCGGGGAAAAGTCATGCTGGTCCTCACTACCTCATGGAACCCCTTCAAATGCCCCAGACAATTTGGCCCTCTCTGCTTTCCTGCGCACTCTATCCTCAAAAGCACCTTTTTTCACTCTTGGCAGCCTCAGCAGCAAAAAAGACAAACGTCCAGCTTTTGCTGCCACAGCAAAGGTGCCACCAGGGAAAACTCATGCTGGTCCTCACTGCCTCCTGGAACCCCTTCAAATGCCCCAGACAATTTGGCCCTCTCTGCTTTTCTGCGCACTCTATCCTCAAAAGCACCTTTTTTCACTCTCGGCAGCCTCCCCAGCAAAAAAGACAAACGTCCAGCTTTTGCTGCCACAGCAAAGGTGCCAGCGGGGAAAAGTCATGCTGGTCCTCACTGCCTCCTGGAACCCCTTCAAATGCCCCAGACAATGTGGCCCTTTCTGCTTTCCTGTGCACTTTAACCTCAAAAGCACCTTTTTATCACTCTCGGCAGCCTCTCCAGGAAAAAAGACAAACGTCCAGCTTTTGCTGCCACAGCAAAGGTGCCAGCGGGGAAAAGTCATGCTGGTCCTCACTGCCTCCTGGAACCCCTTCAAATGCCACAGACAATTTGGCCCTCTCTGCTTTCCTGCGCACTCTATCCTCAAAAGCACCTTTTTTCACTCTCAGCAGCCTCTGCAACAAAAAAGACAAACGTCCAGCTTTTGCTGCCACAGCAAAGGTGCCAGCGGGGAAAAGTGATGCTGGTCATCACTGCCTCCTGTAACCCCTTCAAATGCCCTAGACAATTTGGCCCTCTCTGCTTTCCTGCGCACTCTATCCTCAAAAGCACCTTTTTTCACTCTCGGCAGCCTCCGCAGCAAAAAAGACAAACGTCCAGCTTTTGCTGCCACAGCAAAGGTGCCAGCGGGGAAAACTCATGCTGGTCCACAGTGCCTCCTGGAACCCCTTCAAATGCCCCAGACAATTTGGCCCTCTCTGCTTTCCTGCGCACTCTATCCTCAAAAGCACCTTTTTTCACTCTTGGCAGCCTCAGCAGCAAAAAAGACAAACGTCCAGCTTTTGCTGCCACAGCAAAGGTGCCAGCGGGGAAAAGTCATGCTGGTCCTCACTGCCTCCTGGAACCCCTTCAAATGCCCCAGACAATTTGGCCCTCTCTGCTTTCCTGCGCACTCTATCCTCAAAAGCACCGTTTTTCACTCTCGGCAGCCTCCCCAGCAAAAAAGACAAACGTCCAGCTTTTGCTGCCACAGCAAAGGTGCCAGCGGGGAAAAGTGATGCTGGTCCTCACTGCCTCCTGGAACCCCTTCAAATGCCCCAGACAATTTGGCCCTCTCTGCTTTCCTGCGGCTCCTATCCTCAAAAGCACGTTTTTTCACTCTCGGCAGCCTCCCCAGCAAAAAAGACAAACGTCCAGCTTTTGCTGCCACAGCAAAGGTGCCAGCGGGGAAAAATCATGCTGGTCCTCAGTGCCTCCTGGAACCCCTTCAAATGCCCCAGACAATTTGGCCCTCTCTGCTTTCCTGCGCACTCTATCCTCAAAAGCACCTTTTTTCACTCTTGGCAGCCTCAGCAGCAAAAAAGACAAACGTCCAGCTTTTGCTGCCACAGCAAAGGTGCCAGCGGGGAAAACTCATGCTGGTCCTCAGTGCCTCCTGGAACCCCTTCAAATGCCCCAGACAATTTGGCCCTCTCTGCTTTCCTGCGCACTCTATCCTCAAAAGCACGTTTTTTCACTCTCGGCAGCCTCCGCAGCAAAAAAGAAAAACGTCCAGCTTTTGCTGCCACAGCAAAGGTGCCAGCTCGGAAAAATCATGCTGGTCCTCACTGCCTCCTGGAACCCCTTCAAATGCCCCAGACAATTTGGCCCTCTCTGCTTTCCTGCGCACTCTATCCTCAAAAGCACCTTTTTTCACTCTCGGCAGCCTCCGCAGCAAAAAAGACAAACGTCCAGCTTTTGCTGCCACAGCAAAGGTGCCAGCGGGGAAAAGTGATGCTGGTCCTCACTGCCTCCTGGAACCCCTTCAAATACCCCAGACAATTTGGCCCTCTCTGCTTTCCTGCGCACTCTATCCTCAAAAGCACCTTTTTTCACTCTCGGCAGCCTCAGCAGCAAAAAAGAAAAACGTCCAGCTTTTGCTGCCACAGCAAAGGTGCCACTGGGGAAAAATCATGCTGGTCCTCACTGCCTCCTGGAACCCCTTCAAATGCCCCAGACAATTTGGCCCTCTCTGCTTTCCTGCGCACTCTATCCTCAAAAGCACCTTTTTTCACTCTCGGCAGCCTCCCCAGCAAAAAAGACAAACGTCCAGCTTTTGCTGCCACAGCAAAGGTGCCAGCGGGGAAAAGTCATGCTGGTCCTCACTGCCTCCTGGAACCCCTTCAAATGCCCCAGACAATTTGGCCCTCTCTGCTTTCCTGCGCACTCTATCCTCAAAAGCACCTTTTTTCACTCTCGCAGCCTCCCCAGGAAAAAAGACAAACGTCCAGCTTTTGCTGCCACAACAAAGGTGCCAGCGGGGAAAAATCATGCTGGTCCTCACTGCCTCCTGGAACCCCTTCAAATGCCCCAGACAATTTGGCCCTCTCTGCTTTCCTGCGCACTCTATCCTCAAAAGCACCTTTTTTCACTCTCGGCAGCCTCCGCAGCAAAAAAGACAAACGTCCAGCTTTTGCTGCCACAGCAAAGGTGCCAGCGGGGAAAACTCATGCTGGTCCACAGTGCCTCCTGGAACCCCTTCAAATGCCCCAGACATTTGGCCCTCTCTGCTTTCCTGCGCACTCTATCCTCAAAAGCACCTTTTTTCACTCTTGGCAGCCTCAGCAGCAAAAAAGACAAACGTCCAGCTTTTGCTGCCACAGCAAAGGTGCCAGCGGGGAAAAGTCATGCTGGTCCTCACTGCCTCCTGGAACCCCTTCAAATGCCCCAGACAATTTGGCCCTCTCTGCTTTCCTGCGCACTCTATCCTCAAAAGCACCGTTTTTCACTCTCGGCAGCCTCCCCAGCAAAAAAGACAAACGTCCAGCTTTTGCTGCCACAGCAAAGGTGCCAGCGGGGAAAAGTGATGCTGGTCCTCACTGCCTCCTGGAACCCCTTCAAATGCCCCAGACAATTTGGCCCTCTCTGCTTTCCTGCGGCTCCTATCCTCAAAAGCACGTTTTTCACTCTCGGCAGCCTCCCCAGCAAAAAAGACAAACGTCCAGCTTTTGCTGCCACAGCAAAGGTGCCAGCGGGGAAAAATCATGCTGGTCCTCAGTGCCTCCTGGAACCCCTTCAAATGCCCCAGACAATTTGGCCCTCTCTGCTTTCCTGCGCACTCTATCCTCAAAAGCACCTTTTTTCACTCTTGGCAGCCTCAGCAGCAAAAAAGACAAACGTCCAGCTTTTGCTGCCACAGCAAAGGTGCCAGCGGGGAAAACTCATGCTGGTCCTCAGTGCCTCCTGGAACCCCTTCAAATGCCCCAGACAATTTGGCCCTCTCTGCTTTCCTGCGCACTCTATCCTCAAAAGCACGTTTTTTCACTCTCGGCAGCCTCCGCAGCAAAAAAGAAAAACGTCCAGCTTTTGCTGCCACAGCAAAGGTGCCAGCTCGGAAAAAATCATGCTGGTCCTCACTGCCTCCTGGAACCCCTTCAAATGCCCCAGACAATTTGGCCCTCTCTGCTTTCCTGCGCACTCTATCCTCAAAAGCACCTTTTTTCACTCTCGGCAGCCTCCGCAGCAAAAAAGACAAACGTCCAGCTTTTGCTGCCACAGCAAAGGTGCCAGCGGGGAAAAGTGATGCTGGTCCTCACTGCCTCCTGGAACCCCTTCAAATACCCCAGACAATTTGGCCCTCTCTGCTTTCCTGCGCACTCTATCCTCAAAAGCACCTTTTTTCACTCTCGGCAGCCTCAGCAGCAAAAAAGAAAAACGTCCAGCTTTTGCTGCCACAGCAAAGGTGCCACTGGGGAAAAATCATGCTGGTCCTCACTGCCTCCTGGAACCCCTTCAAATGCCCCAGACAATTTGGCCCTCTCTGCTTTCCTGCGCACTCTATCCTCAAAAGCACCTTTTTTCACTCTCGGCAGCCTCCCCAGCAAAAAAGACAAACGTCCAGCTTTTGCTGCCACAGCAAAGGTGCCAGCGGGGAAAAGTCATGCTGGTCCTCACTGCCTCCTGGAACCCCTTCAAATGCCCCAGACAATTTGGCCCTCTCTGCTTTCCTGCGCACTCTATCCTCAAAGCACCTTTTTTCACTCTCGGCAGCCTCCCCAGGAAAAAAGACAAACGTCCAGCTTTTGCTGCCACAACAAAGGTGCCAGCGGGGAAAAATCATGCTGGTCCTCACTGCCTCCTGGAACCCCTTCAAATGCCCCAGACAATTTGGCCCTCTCTGCTTTCCTGCGCACTCTATCCTCAAAAGCACCTTTTTTCACTCTCGGCAGCCTCCGCAGCAAAAAAGACAAACGTCCAGCTTTTGCTGCCACAGCAAAGGTGCCAGCGGGGAAAACTCATGCTGGTCCACAGTGCCTCCTGGAACCCCTTCAAATGCCCCAGACAATTTGGCCCTCTCTGCTTTCCTGCGCACTCTATCCTCAAAAGCACCTTTTTTCACTCTTGGCAGCCTCAGCAGCAAAAAAGACAAACGTCCAGCTTTTGCTGCCACAGCAAAGGTGCCAGCGGGAAAAGTCATGCTGGTCCTCACTGCCTCCTGGAACCCCTTCAAATGCCCCAGACAATTTGGCCCTCTCTGCTTTCCTGCGCACTCTATCCTCAAAAGCACCGTTTTTCACTCTCGGCAGCCTCCCCAGCAAAAAAGACAAACGTCCAGCTTTTGCTGCCACAGCAAAGGTGCCAGCGGGGAAAAGTGATGCTGGTCCTCACTGCCTCCTGGAACCCCTTCAAATGCCCCAGACAATTTGGCCCTCTCTGCTTTCCTGCGGCTCCTATCCTCAAAAGCACGTTTTTTCACTCTCGGCAGCCTCCCCAGCAAAAAAGACAAACGTCCAGCTTTTGCTGCCACAGCAAAGGTGCCAGCGGGGAAAATCATGCTGGTCCTCAGTGCCTCCTGGAACCCCTTCAAATGCCCCAGACAATTTGGCCCTCTCTGCTTTCCTGCGCACTCTATCCTCAAAAGCACCTTTTTTCACTCTTGGCAGCCTCAGCAGCAAAAAAGACAAACGTCCAGCTTTTGCTGCCACAGCAAAGGTGCCAGCGGGGAAAACTCATGCTGGTCCTCAGTGCCTCCTGGAACCCCTTCAAATGCCCCAGACAATTTGGCCCTCTCTGCTTTCCTGCGCACTCTATCCTCAAAAGCACGTTTTTTCACTCTCGGCAGCCTCCGCAGCAAAAAAGAAAACGTCCAGCTTTTGCTGCCACAGCAAAGGTGCCAGCTCGGAAAAATCATGCTGGTCCTCACTGCCTCCTGGAACCCCTTCAAATGCCCCAGACAATTTGGCCCTCTCTGCTTTCCTGCGCACTCTATCCTCAAAAGCACCTTTTTTCCACTCTCGGCAGCCTCCGCAGCAAAAAAGACAAACGTCCAGCTTTTGCTGCCACAGCAAAGGTGCCAGCGGGGAAAAGTGATGCTGGTCCTCACTGCCTCCTGGAACCCCTTCAAATACCCCAGACAATTTGGCCCTCTCTGCTTTCCTGCGCACTCTATCCTCAAAAGCACCTTTTTTCACTCTCGGCAGCCTCAGCAGCAAAAAAGAAAAACGTCCAGCTTTTGCTGCCACAGCAAAGGTGCCACTGGGGAAAAATCATGCTGGTCCTCACTGCCTCCTGGAACCCCTTCAAATGCCCCAGACAATTGGGCCCTCTCTGCTTTCCTGCGCACTCTATCCTCAAAAGCACCTTTTTCCAGTCTCGGCAGCCTCCGCAGCAAAAAAGACAAACGTCCAGCTTTTGCTGCCACAGCAAAGGTGCCAGTGGGGAAAAGTCATGCTGGTCCTCACTGCCTCCTGGAACCCCTTCAAATGCCCCAGACAATTTGGCCCTCTCTGCTTTCCTGCGCACTCTATCCTCAAAAGCACCTTTTTTCACTCTCGGCAGCCTCCCCAGCAAAAAAGACAAACGTCCAGCTTTTGCTGCCACAGCAAAGGTGCCAGCGGGGAAAAGTGATGCTGGTCCTCACTGCCTCCTGGAAACCCTTCAAATGCCCCAGACAATTTGGCCCTCTCTGCATTCCTGCGTCTCCTATCCTCAAAAGCATGTTTTTTAACTCTCAGCAGCCTCTGCAGCAAAAAAGACAAACGTCCAGCTTTTGCTGCCACAGCAAAGGTGCCAGCGGTGAAAAGTGATGCTTGTCCTCACTACCTCCTGGAACCCCTTCAAATGCCCCAGACAATTTGGCCCTCTCTGCTTTCCTGCGCACTCTGTCCTCAAAAGCACCTTTTTTCACTCTCGGCAGCCTCCGCTGCAAAAAAGAAAAACGTCCAGCTTTTGCTGCCACAGCAAAGGTGCCAGCGGGGAAAAGTCATGCTGGTCCTCACTGCCTCCTGGAACCCCTTCAAATGCGCCAGACAATTGGGCCCTCTCTGCTTTCCTGCGCACTCTATCCTCAAAAGCACCTTTTTTCACTCTCAGCAGCCTCTGCAACAAAAAAGAAAAACGTCCAGCTTTTGCTGCCACAGCAAAGGTGCCAGCGGGGAAAAGTCATGCTGGTCCTCACTGCCTCCTGGAACCCCTTCAAATGCCCCAGACAATTTGGCCCTCTCTGCTTTCCTGCGCACTCTATCCTCAAAAGCACCGTTTTTCACTCTCGGCAGCCTCCGCAGCAAAAAAGACAAACGTCCAGCTTTTGCTGCCACAGCAAAGGTGCCAGCGGAGAAAAGTGATGCTTGTCCTCACTGCCTCCTGGAACCCCTTCAAATGCCCCAGACAATTTGGCCCTCTCTGCTTTCCTGCGCACTCTATCGTTAAAAGCACCTTTTTCCAGTCTCGGAAGCCTCCGCAGCAAAAAAGACAAACGTCCAGCTTTTGCTGCCACAGCAAAGGTGCCAGCGGAGAAAAGTGATGCTGGTCCTCACTGCCTCCTGGAACCCCTTCAAATGCCCCAGACAATTGGGCCCTCTCTGCATTCCTTCGGCTCCTATCCTCAAAAGCAGGTTTTTTCACTCTCAGCAGCCTCTGCAGCAAAAAAGACAAACGTCCAGCTTTTGCTGCCATAGCAAAGGTGCCAGCGGGGAAAAGTCATGCTGGTCCTCACTGCCTCCTGGAACCCCTTCAAATGCCCCAGACAATTTCGCCCTCTCTGCTTTCCTGCGCACTCTATCCTCAAAAGCACCGTTTTTCACTCTCGGCAGCCTCCGCAGCAAAAAAGACAAACGTCCAGCTTTTGCTGCCACAGCAAAGGTGCCAGCGGTGAAATGTGATGCTTGTCCTCACTGCCTCCTGGAACCCATTCAAATGCCCCAGACAATTTGGCCCTCTCTGCTTTCCTGCGCACTCTGTCCTCAAAAGCACCTTTTTTCACTCTCAGTAGCCTTCGCAGCAAAAAAGAAAAACGTCCAGCTTTTGCTGCCACAGCAAAGGTGCCAGCGGGGAAAAGTCATGCTGGTCCTCACTGCCTCCTGGAACCCCTTCAAATGCGCCAGACAATTGGGCCCTCTCTGCTTTCCTGCGCACTCTATCCTCAAAAGCACCTTTTTTCACTCTCAGCAGCCTCTGCAACAAAAAAGACAAACGTCCAGCTTTTGCTGCCACAGCAAAGGTGCCAGCGGGGAAAAATCATGCTGGTCCTCACTGCCTCCTGGAACCCCTTAAAATGCCCTAGACAATTTGGCCCTCTCTGCTTTCCTGCGCACTCTATCCTCAAAAGCACCTTTTTTCACTCTCGGCAGCCTCCCCAGCAAAAAAAAAACGTCCAGCTTTTGCTGCCACAGCAAAGGTGTCAGCGGGGAAAAATCATGCTGGTCCTCACTGCCTCCTGGAACCCCTTCAAATGCCCCAGACAATTTGGCCCTCTCTGCTTTCCTGCGCACTCTATCCTCAAAAGCACCTTTTTCCAGTCTCGGCAGCCTCAGCAGCAAAAAAGACAAACGTCCAGCTTTTGCTGCCACAGCAAAGGTGCCACCGGGGAAAACTCATGCTGGTCCTCACTGCCTCCTGGAACCCCTTCAAATGCCCCAGACAATTTGGCCCTCTCTGCTTTTCTGCGCACTCTATCCTCAAAAGCACCTTTTTTCACTCTCGGCAGCCTCCCCAGCAAAAAAGACAAACGTCCAGCTTTTGCTGCCACAGCAAAGGTGCCAGCGGGGAAAAGTGATGCTGGTCCTCACTGCCTCCTGGAACCCCTTCAAATGCCCTAGACAATTTGGCCCTCTCTGCTTTCCTGCGCACTCTATCCTCAAAAGCACCTTTTTTCACTCTCGGCAGCCTCCGCAGCAAAAAAGAAAAACGTCCAGCTTTTGCTGCCACAGCAAAGGTGCCAGCGGGGAAAAGTCATGCTGGTCCTCACTACCTCCTGGAACCCCTTCAAATGCCCCAGACAATTTGGCCCTCTCTGCTTTCCTGCGCACTCTATCCTCAAAAGCACCTTTTTTCACTCTTGGCAGCCTCAGCAGCAAAAAAGACAAACGTCCAGCTTTTGCTGCCACAGCAAAGGTGCCACCGGGGAAAACTCATGCTGGTCCTCACTGCCTCCTGGAACCCCTTCAAATGCCCCAGACAATTTGGCCCTCTCTGCTTTTCTGCGCACTCTATCCTCAAAAGCACCTTTTTTCACTCTCGGCAGCCTCCCCAGCAAAAAAGACAAACGTCCAGCTTTTGCTGCCACAGCAAAGGTGCCAGCGGGGAAAAGTCATGCTGGTCCTCACTGCCTCCTGGAACCCCTTCAAATGCCCCAGACAATGTGGCCCTTTCTGCTTTCCTGTGCACTCTAACCTCAAAAGCACCTTTTTATCACTCTCGGCAGCCTCTCCAGGAAAAAAGACAAACGTCCAGCTTTTGCTGCCACAGCAAAGGTGCCAGCGGGGAAAAGTCATGCTGGTCCTCACTGCCTCCTTGAACCCCTTCAAATGCCACAGACAATTTGGCCCTCTCTGCTTTCCTGCGCACTCTATCCTCAAAAGCACCTTTTTTCACTCTCAGCAGCCTCTGCAACAAAAAAGACAAACGTCCAGCTTTTGCTGCCACAGCAAAGGTGCCAGCGGGGAAAAGTGATGCTGGTCCTCACTGCCTCCTGGAACCCCTTCAAATGCCCTAGACAATTTGGCCCTCTCTGCTTTCCTGCGCACTCTATCCTCAAAAGCACCTTTTTTCACTCTCGGCAGCCTCCGCTGCAAAAAAGAAAAACGTCCAGCTTTTGCTGCCACAACAAAGGTGCCAGCGGGGAAAAATCATGCTGGTCCTCACTGCCTCCTGGAACCCCTTCAAATGCCCCAGACAATTTGGCCCTCTCTGCTTTCCTGCGCACTCTATCCTCAAAAGCACCTTTTTCCAGTCTCGGCAGCCTCCGCAGCAAAAAAGACAAACGTCCAGCTTTTGCTGCCACAGCAAAGGTGCCAGTGGGGAAAAGTCATGCTGGTCCTCACTGCCTCCTGGAACCCCTTCAAATGCCCCAGACAATTGGGCCCTCTCTGCTTTCCTTCGCACTCTATCCTCAAAAGCACCTTTTTTCACTCTCGGCAGCCTCCGCAGCAAAAAAGACAAACGTCCAGCTTTTGCTGCCACAGCAAAGGTGCCAGCGGGGAAAAGTCATGCTGGTCCTCACTGCCTCCTGGAAACCCTTCAAATGCCCCAGACAATTTGGCCCTCTCTGCATTCCTGCGGCTCCTATCCTCAAAAGCATGTTTTTTAACTCTCAGCAGACTCTGCAGCAAAAAAGACAAACGTCCAGCTTTTGCTGCCACAGCAAAGGTGCCAGCGGTGAAAAGTGATGCTTGTCCTCACTACCTCCTGGAACCCCTTCAAATGCCCCAGACAATTTGGCCCTCTCTGCTTTCCTGCGCACTCTATCCTCAAAAGCACCTTTTTCCAGTCTCGGCAGCCTCCGCAGCAAAAAAGACAATCGTCCAGCTTTTGCTGCCACAGCAAAGGTGCCAGCGGTGAAAAGTCATGCTGGTCCTCACTACCTCCTTGAAACCCTTCAAATGTCCCAGACAATTTGGCCCTCTCTGCTTTCCTGCGCAATCTATCCTCAAAAGCACCTTTTTTCACTCTCGGCAGCCTCCGCAGCAAAAAAGAAAAAAGTCCAGCTTTTGCTGCCACAGCAAAGGTGCCAGCTCGGAAAAGTCATGCTGGTCCTCACTACCTCCTGGAACCCCTTCAAATGCCCCAGACAATTTGGCCCTCTCTGCTTTCCTGCGCACTCTATCCTCAAAAGCACCGTTTTTCACTCTCGGCAGCCTCCCCAGCAAAAAAGACAAACGTCCAGCTTTTGCTGCCACAGCAAAAGTGCCAGCGGAGAAAAGTGATGCTTGTCCTCACTGCCTCCTGGAACCCCTTCAAATGCCCCAGACAATTTGGCCCTCTCTGCTTTCCTGCGCACTCTATCGTTAAAAGCACCTTTTTCCAGTCTCGGAAGCCTCCGCAGCAAAAAAGACAAACGTCCAGCTTTTGCTGCCACAGCAAAGGTGCCAGCGGAGAAAAGTGATGCTGGTCCTCACTGCCTCCTGGAAACCCTTCAAATGCCCCAGACAATTTGGCCCTCTCTGCATTCCTTCGGCTCTTATCCTCAAAAGCAGGTTTTTTCACTCTCAGCAGCCTCTGCAGCAAAAAAGACAAACGTCCAGCTTTTGCTGCCATAGCAAAGGTGCCAGCGGGGAAAAGTCATGCTGGTCCTCACTGCCTCCTGGAACCCCTTCAAATGCCCCAGACAATTTCGCCCTCTCTGCTTTCCTGCGCACTCTATCCTCAAAAGCACCGTTTTTCACTCTCGGCAGCCTCCGCAGCAAAAAAGACAAACGTCCAGCTTTTGCTGCCACAGCAAAGGTGCCAGCGGTGAAATGTGATGCTTGTCCTCACTGCCTCCTGGAACCCCTTCAAATGCCCCAGACAATTTGGCCCTCTCTGCTTTTCTGCGCACTCTGTCCTCAAAAGCACCTTTTTTCACTCTCAGCAGCCTCCGCAGCAAAAAAGAAAAACGTCCAGCTTTTGCTGCCACAGCAAAGGTGCCAGCGGGGAAAAGTCATGCTGGTCCTCACTGCCTCCTGGAACCCCTTCAAATGCGCCAGACAATTGGGCCCTCTCTGCTTTCCTGCGCACTCTATCCTCAAAAGCACCTTTTTTCACTCTCAGCAGCCTCTGCAACAAAAAAGACAAACGTCCAGCTTTTGCTGCCACAGCAAAGGTGTCAGCGGGGAAAAATCATGCTGGTCCTCACTGCCTCCTGGAACCCCTTCAAATGCCCCAGACACTTTGGCCCTCTCTGCTTTCCTGCGCACTCTATCCTCAAAAGCACCTTTTTCCAGTCTCGGCAGCCTCAGCAGCAAAAAAGACAAACGTCCAGCTTTTGCTGCCACAGCAAAGGTGCCACCGGGGAAAACTCATGCTGGTCCTCACTGCCTCCTGGAACCCCTTCAAATGCCCCAGACAATTTGGCCCTCTCTGCTTTTCTGCGCACTCTATCCTCAAAAGCACCTTTTTTCACTCTCGGCAGCCTCCCCAGCAAAAAAGACAAACGTCCAGCTTTTGCTGCCACAGCAAAGGTGCCAGCGGGGAAAAGTCATGCTGGTCCTCACTGCCTCCTGGAACCCCTTCAAATGCCCCAGACAATTTGGCCCTCTCTGCTTTCCTGTGCACTCTATCCTCAAAAGCACCGTTTTTCACTCTCGGCAGCCTCCCCAGCAAAAAAGACAAACGTCCAGCTTTTGCTGCCACAGCAAAGGTGCCAGCGGAGAAAAGTGATGCTTGTCCTCACTGCCTCCTGGAACCCCTTCAAATGCCCCAGACAATTTGGCCCTCTCTGCTTTCCTGCGCACTCTATCGTTAAAAGCACCTTTTTCCAGTCTCGGAAGCCTCCGCAGCAAAAAAGACAAACATCCAGCTTTTGCTGCCACAGCAAAGTTGCCAGCGGGGAAAAGTCATGCTGGTCCTCACTGCCTCCTGGAACCCCTTCAAATGCCCCAGACAATTTGGCCCTCTCTGCTTTCCTTCGGCTCCTATCCTCAAAAGCAGGTTTTTTCACTCTCAGCAGCCTCTGCAGCAAAAAAGACAAACGTCCAGCTTTTGCTGCCATAGCAAAGGTGCCAGCGGGGAAAAGTCATGCTGGTCCTCACTGCCTCCTGGAACCCCTTCAAATGCCCCAGACAATTTCGCCCTCTCTGCTTTCCTGCGCACTCTATCCTCAAAAGCACCGTTTTTCACTCTCGGTAGCCTCCGCAGCAAAAAAGACAAACGTCCAGCTTTTGCTGCCACAGCAAAGGTGCCACCGGGGAAAAGTCATGCTGGTCCTCACTGCCTCCTGGAACCCCTTCAAATGCCCCAGACAATTTGGCCCTCTCTGCTTTCCTGTGCACTCTATCCTCAAAAGCACCGTTTTTCACTCTCGGCAGCCTCCCCAGCAAAAAAGACAAACGTCCAGCTTTTGCTGCCACAGCAAAGGTGCCAGCGGAGAAAAGTGATGCTTGTCCTCACTGCCTCCTGGAACCCCTTCAAATGCCCCAGACAATTTGGCCCTCTCTGCTTTCCTGCGCACTCTATCGTTAAAAGCACCTTTTTCCAGTCTCGGAAGCCTCCGCAGCAAAAAAGACAAACATCCAGCTTTTGCTGCCACAGCAAAGTTGCCAGCGGGGAAAAGTCATGCTGGTCCTCACTGCCTCCTGGAAACCCTTCAAATGCCCCAGACAATTTGGCCCTCTCTGCTTTCCTTCGGCTCCTATCCTCAAAAGCAGGTTTTTTCACTCTCAGCAGACTCTGCAGCAAAAAAGACAAACGTCCAGCTTTTGCTGCCATAGCAAAGGTGCCAGCGGGGAAAAGTCATGCTGGTCCTCACTGCCTCCTGGAACCCCTTCAAATGCCCCAGACAATTTCGCCCTCTCTGCTTTCCTGCGCACTCTATCCTCAAAAGCACCGTTTTTCACTCTCGGTAGCCTCCGCAGCAAAAAAGACAAACGTCCAGCTTTTGCTGCCACAGCAAAGGTGCCAGCGGTGAAATGTGATGCTTGTCCTCACTGCCTCCTGGAACCCCTTCAAATGCCCCAGACAATTTGGCCCTCTCTGCTTTCCTGCGCACTCTGTCCTCAAAAGCACCTTTTTTCACTCTCAGCAGCCTCCGCAGCAAAAAAGAAAAACGTCCAGCTTTTGCTGCCACAGCAAAGGCGCCAGCGGGGAAAAGTCATGCTGGTCCTCACTGCCTCCTGGAACCCCTTCAATTGCCCCAGACAATTGGGCCCTCTCTGCTTTCCTGCGCACTCTATCCTCAAAAGCACCTTTTTTCACTCTCAGCAGCCTCTGCAACAAAAAAGACAAACGTCCAGCTTTTGCTGCCACAGCAAAGGTGCCAGCGGGGAAAAGTGATGCTGGTCCTCACTGCCTCCTGGAACCCCTTCAAATGCCCTAGACAATTTGGCCCTCTCTGCTTTCCTGCGCAATCTATCCTCAAAAGCACCTTTTTTCACTCTCGGCAGCCTCCGCAGCAAAAAAGAAAAAAGTCCAGCTTTTGCTGCCACAGCAAATGTGCCAGCTCGGAAAAGTCATGCTGGTCCTCACTACCTCCTGGAACCCCTTCAAATGCCCCAGACAATTTGGCCCTCTTTGCTTTCCTGCGCACTCTATCCTCAAAAGCACCTTTTTTCACTCTCGGCAGCCTCCCCAGCAAAAAAAAAACGTCCAGCTTTTGCTGCCACAGCAAAGGTGTCAGCGGGGAAAAATCATGCTGGTCCTCACTGCCTCCTGGAACCCCTTCAAATGCCCCAGACAATTTGGCCCTCTCTGCTTTCCTGCGCACTCTATCCTCAAAAGCACCTTTTTCCAGTCTCGGCAGCCTCCCCAGCAAAAAAGACAAACGTCCAGCTTTTGCTGCCACAGCAAAGGTGCCAGCGGGGAAAAGTGATGCTTGTCCTCACTGCCTCCTGGAACCCCTTCAAATGCCCCAGACAATTTGGCCCTTTCTGCTTTCCTGCGCAGTCTAACCTCAAAAGCACCTTTTTATCACTCTCGGCAGCCTCCGCAGCAAAAAAGACAAACGTCCAGCTTTTGCTGCCACAGCAAAGGTGCCAGCGGGGAAAAGTCATGCTGGTCCTCACTGCCTCCTGGAACCCCTTCAAATGCCCCAGACAATTTGGCCCTCTCTGCTTTCCTGCGCACTCTATCCTCAAAAGCACCTTTTTTCACTCTTGGCAGCCTCAGCAGCAAAAAAGACAAACGTCCAGCTTTTGCTGCCACAGCAAAGGTGCCACCGGGGAAAACTCATGCTGGTCCTCACTGCCTCCTGGAACCCCTTCAAATGCCCCAGACAATTTGGCCCTCTCTGCTTTCCTGCGCACTCTATCCTCAAAAGCACCTTTTTTCACTCTCGGCAGCCTCCCCAGCAAAAAAGACAAACGTCCAGCTTTTGCTGCCACAGCAAAGGTGCCACCGGGGAAAACTCATGCTGGTCCTCACTGCCTCCTGGAACCCCTTCAAATGCCCCAGACAATTTGGCCCTCTCTGCTTTCCTGCGCACTCTATCCTCAAAAGCACCTTTTTCCAGTCTCGGCAGCCTCCCCAGCAAAAAAGACAAACGTCCAGCTTTTGCTGCCACAGCAAAGGTGCCAGCGGGGAAAAGTGATGCTTGTCCTCACTGCCTCCTGGAACCCCTTCAAATGCCCCAGACAATTTGGCCCTTTCTGCTTTCCTGCGCAGTCTAACCTCAAAAGCACCTTTTTATCACTCTCGGCAGCCTCCGCAGCAAAAAAGACAAACGTCCAGCTTTTGCTGCCACAGCAAAGGTGCCAGCGGGGAAAAGTCATGCTGGTCCTCACTGCCTCCTGGAACCCCTTCAAATGCCCCAGACAATTTGGCCCTCTCTGCTTTCCTGCGCACTCTATCCTCAAAAGCACCTTTTTTAACTCTCCGCAGCCTCCGCAGCAAAAAAGACAAACGTCCAGCTTTTGCTGCCACAGCAAAGGTGCCACCGGGGAAAACTCATGCTGGTCCTCACTGCCTCCTGGAACCCCTTCAAATGCCCCAGACAATTTGGCTCTCTCTGCTTTCCTGCGCACTCTATCCTCAAAAGCACCTTTTTTCACTCTCGGCAGCCTCCCCAGCAAAAAAGACAAACGTCCAGCTTTTGCTGCCACAGCAAAGGTGCCAGCGGGGAAAAGTCATGCTGGTCCTCACTGCCTCCTGGAACCCCTTCAAATGCCCCAGACAATTTGGCCCTCTCTGCTTTCCTGCGCACTCTATCCTCAAAAGCACCTTTTTTCACTCTCGGCAGCCTCCCCAGCAAAAAAGACAAACGTCCAGCTTTTGCTGCCACAGCAAAGGTGCCAGCGGAGAAAAGTCATGCTGGTCCTCACTGCCTCCTTGAAACCCCTCAAATGCCCCAGACAATGTGGCCCTTTCTGCTTTCCTGTGCACTCTAACCTCAAAAGCACCTTTTTATATCTCTCGGCAGCCTCTCCAGGAAAAAAGACAAACGTCCAGCTTTTGCTGCCACAGCAAAGGTGCCAGCGGGGAAAAGTCATGCTGGTCCTCACTGCCTCCTGGAACCCCTTCAAATGCCCCAGACAATTTGGCCCTCTCTGCTTTCCTGCGCACTCTATCCTCAAAAGCACCTTTTTTCACTCTCAGCAGCCTCTGCAACAAAAAAGACAAACGTCCAGCTTTTGCTGCCACAGCAAAGGTGCCAGCGGGGAAAAGTGATGCTGGTCCTCACTGCCTCCTGGAACCCCTTCAAATGCCCTAGACAATTTGGCCCTCTCTGCTTTCCTGCGCACTCTATCCTCAAAAGCACCTTTTTTCACTCTCGGCAGCCTCCGCAGCAAAAAAGAAATACGTCCAGCTTTTGCTGCCACAGCAAAGGTGCCAGCGGGGAAAAGTCATGCTGGTCCTCACTACCTCATGGAACCCCTTCAAATGCCCCAGACAATTTGGCCCTCTCTGCTTTCCTGCGCACTCTATCCTCAAAAGCACCTTTTTTCACTCTTGGCAGCCTCAGCAGCAAAAAAGACAAACGTCCAGCTTTTGCTGCCACAGCAAAGGTGCCAGCGGGGAAAAGTCATGCTGGTCCTCACTGCCTCCTGGAACCCCTTCAAATGCCCCAGACAATTTGGCCCTCTCTGCTTTTCTGCGCACTCTATCCTCAAAAGCACCTTTTTTCACTCTCGGCAGCCTCCCCAGCAAAAAAGACAAATGTCCAGCTTTTGCTGCCACAGCAATGGTGCCAGCGGGGAAAAGTCATGCTGGTCCTCACTGCCTCCTGGAACTCCTTCAAATGCCCCAGACAATTTGGCCCTCTCTGCTTTCCTGCGCACTCTATCCTCAAAAGCACCTTTTTTCACTCTCGGCAGCCTCCGCAGCAAAAAAGACAAACGTCCAGCTTTTGCTGCCACAGCAAAGGTGCCAGCGGAGAAAAGTCATGCTGGTCCTCACTGCCTCCTGGAACCCCTTCAAATGCCCCAGACAATGTGGCCCTTTCTGCTTTCCTGTGCACTCTAACCTCAAAAGCACCTTTTTATCACTCTCGGCAGCCTCTCCAGGAAAAAAGACAAACGTCCAGCTTTTGCTGCCACAGCAAAGGTGCCAGCGGGGAAAAGTCATGCTGGTCCTCACTGCCTCCTGGAACCCCTTCAAATGCCACAGACAATTTGGCCCTCTCTGCTTTCCTGCGCACTCTATCCTCAAAAGCACCTTTTTTCACTCTCAGCGGCCTCTGCAACAAAAAAGACAAACGTCCAGCTTTTGCTGCCACAGCAAAGGTGCCAGCGGGGAAAAGTCATGCTGGTCCTCACTGCCTCCTGGAACCCCTTCAAATGCCCTAGACAATTTGGCCCTCTCTGCTTTCCTGCGCACTCTATCCTCAAAAGCACCTTTTTCCAGTCTCAGCAGCCTCCCCAGCAAAAAAGACAAACGTCCAGCTTTTGCTGCCACAGCAAAGGTGCCAGCGGGGAAAAGTCATGCTGGTCCTCACTGCCTCCTGGAACCCCTTCAAATGCCCCAGACAATTTGGCCCTCTCTGCTTTCCTCTTCAGTCTAACCTCAAAAGCACCTTTTTATCACTCTCGGCTGCCTCCGCAGCAAAAAAGACAAACGTCCAGCTTTTGCTGCCACAGCAAAGGTGCCAGCGCGGAAAAGTCATGCTGGTCCTCACTGCCTCCTGGAACCCCTTCAAATGCCCCAGACAATTTGGCCCTCTCTGCTTTCCTGCGCACTCTATCCTCAAAAGCCCCTTTTTTCACTCTTGGCAGCCTCTGCAGCAAAAAAGACAAACGTCCAGCTTTTGCTGCCACAGCAAAGGTGCCAGCGGGGAAAAGTCATGCTGGTCCTCAGTGCCTCCTGGAACCCCTTCAAATGCCCCAGACAATTTGGCCCTCTCTGCTTTTCTGCGCACTCTATCCTCAAAAGCACCTTTTTTCACTCTCGGCAGCCTCCCCAGCAAAAAAGACAAACGTCCAGCTTTTGCTGCCACAGCAAAGGTGCCAGCGGGGAAAAGTCATGCTGGTCCTCACTGCCTCCTGGAACCCCTTCAAATGCCCCAGACAATTTGGCCCTCTCTGCTTTCCTGCGCACTCTATCCTCAAAAGCACCTTTTTTCACTCTCGGCAGCCTCCGCAGCAAAAAAGACAAACGTCCAGCTTTTGCTGCCACAGCAAAGGTGCCAGCGGGGAAAAGTCATGCTGGTCCTCACTGCCTCCTGGAACCCCTTCAAATGCCCCAGACAATTTGGCCCTCTCTGCTTTCCTGCGCACTCTATCCTCAAAAGCACCTTTTTTTCACTCTCGGCAGCCTCCCCAGCAAAAAAGACAAACGTCCAGCTTTTGCTGCTACAGCAAAGGTGCCAGCGGGGAAAAGTCATGCTGGTCCTCACTGCCTCCTGGAACCCCTTCAAATGCCCCAGACAATTTGGCCCTCTCTGCTTTCCTGCGCACTCTATCCTCAAAAGCACCTTTTTCCAGTCTCGGCAGCCTCCGCAGCAAAAAAGACAAACGTCCAGCTTTTGCTGCCACAGCAAAGGTGCCACCGGGGAAAAGTCATGCTGGTCCTCACTACCTCCTTGAAACCCTTCAAATGTCCCAGACAATTTGGCCCTCTCTGCTTTCCTTCGCACTCTATCCGCAAAAGCACCTTTTTTCACTCTCGGCAGACTCAGCAGCAAAAAAGACAAACGTCCAGCTTTTGCTGCCACAGCAAAGGTGTCAGCGGGGAAAAGTCATGCTGGTCCTCACTGCCTCCTGGAACCCTTCAAATGCCCAGACAATTTGGCCCTCTCTGCTTTCCTGCGAACTCTATCCTCAAAAGCACCTTTTTTTAACTCTCAGCAGCCTCTGCAACAAAAAAGACAAACGTCCAGCTTTTGCTGCCACAGCAAAGGTGCCAGTGGGGAAAAGTCATGCTGGTCCTCACTGCCTCCTGGAACGCCTTCAAATGCCCCAGACAATTTGGCCCTCTCTGCTTTCCTGCGCACTCTATCCTCAAAAGCACCGTTTTTATCTCTCGGCAGCCTCCCCAGCAAAAAAGACAAACGTCCAGGTTTTGCTGCCACAGCAAAGGTGCCAGCGGGGAAAAGTCATGCTGGTCCTCACTGCCTCCTGGAACCCCTTCAAATGCCCCAGACAATTTGGCCCTCTCTGCTTTCCTGCGCACTCTATCCTCAAAAGCACCTTTTTTCACTCTCGGCAGCCTCCCCAGCAAAAAAGACAAACGTCCAGCTTTTGCTGCTACAGCAAAGGTGCCAGCGGGGAAAAGTCATGCTGGTCCTCACTGCCTCCTGGAACCCCTTCAAATGCCCCAGACAATTTGGCCCTCTCTGCTTTCCTGCGCACTCTATCCTCAAAAGCACCTTTTTCCAGTCTCGGCAGCCTCCGCAGCAAAAAAGACAAACGTCCAGCTTTTGCTGCCACAGCAAAGGTGCCAGCGGGGAAAAGTCATGCTGGTCCTCACTACCTCCTTGAAACCCTTCAAATGTCCCAGACAATTTGGCCCTCTCTGCTTTCCTTCGCACTCTATCCGCAAAAGCACCTTTTTTCACTCTCGGCAGACTCAGCAGCAAAAAAGACAAACGTCCAGCTTTTGCTGCCACAGCAAAGGTGCCAGCGGGGAAAAGTCATGCTGGTCCTCACTGCCTCCTGGAACCCCTTCAAATGCCCCAGACAATTTGGCCCTCTCTGCTTTTCTGCGCACTCTATCCTCAAAAGCACCTTTTTTCACTCTCAGCAGCCTCTGCAACAAAAAAGACAAACGTCCAGCTTTTGCTGCCACAGCAAAGGTGCCAGTGGGGAAAAGTCATGCTGGTCCTCACTGCCTCCTGGAACGCTTCAAATGCCCCAGACAATTTGGCCCTCTCTGCTTTCCTGCGCACTCTATCCTCAAAAGCACCGTTTTTATCTCTCGGCAGCCTCCCCAGCAAAAAAGACAAACGTCCAGCTTTTGCTGCCACAGCAAAGGTGCCAGCGGGGAAAAGTCATGCTGGTCCTCACTGCCTCCTGGAACCCCTTCAAATGCCCCAGACAATTGGGCCCTCTCTGCTTTCCTGCGCACTCTATCCTCAAAAGCACCTTTTTACAGTCTCGGCAGCCTCCGCAGCAAAAAAGACAAACGTCCAGCTTTTGCTGCCACAGCAAAGGTGCCAGCGGTGAAAAGTCATGCTGGTCCTCACTACCTCCTTGAAACCCTTCAAATGTCCCAGACAATTTGGCCCTCTCTGCTTTCCTTCGCACTCTATCCGCAAAAGCACCTTTTTTCACTCTCGGCAGACTCAGCAGCAAAAAAGACAAACGTCCAGCTTTTGCTGCCACAGCAAAGGTGCCAGCGGGGAAAAGTCATGCTGGTCCTCACTGCCTCCTGGAACCCCTTCAAATG
The DNA here is from genome assembly GCF_965231255.1 of Vanellus vanellus. Classification (NCBI taxonomy): domain Eukaryota; kingdom Metazoa; phylum Chordata; class Aves; order Charadriiformes; family Charadriidae; genus Vanellus; species Vanellus vanellus. The sequence continues at coordinate 99,575 of NW_028128129.1, forward strand.
CCCCAGACAATTTGGCCCTCTCTGCTTTCCTGCGAACTCTATCCTCAAAAGCACCTTTTTTCACTCTCAGCAGCCTCTGCAACAAAAAGACAAACGTCCAGCTTTTGCTGCCACAGCAAAGGTGCCAGCGGGGAAAAGTGATGCTGGTCCTCACTGCCTCCTGGAACCCCTTCAAATGCCCCAGACAATTTGGCCCTCTCTGCTTTCCTGCGCACTCTATCCTCAAAAGCACCGTTTTTCACTCTCGGCAGCCTCACGAGCAAAAAAAAAACGTCCAGCTTTTGCTGCCACAGCAAAGGTGTCAGCGGGGAAAAATCATGCTGGTCCTCACTGCCTCCTGGAACCCCTTCAAATGCCCCAGACAATTTGGCCCTCTCTGCTTTCCTTCGCACTCTATCCGCAAAAGCACCTTTTTTCACTCTCGGCAGACTCAGCAGCAAAAAAGACAAACGTCCAGCTTTTGCTGCCACAGCAAAGGTGCCAGCGGGGAAAAGTCATGCTGGTCCTCACTGCCTCCTGGAACCCCTTCAAATGCCCCAGACAATTTGGCCCTCTCTGCTTTCCTGCGAACTCTATCCTCAAAAGCACCTTTTTTCACTCTCAGCAGCCTCTGCAACAAAAAAGACAAACGTCCAGCTTTTGCTGCCACAGCAAAGGTGCCAGCGGGGAAAAGTGATGCTGGTCCTCACTGCCTCCTGGAACCCCTTCAAATGCCCCAGACAATTTGGCCCTCTCTGCTTTCCTGCGCACTCTAGCCTCAAAAGCACCTTTTTTCACTCTCGGCAGCCTCTGCAGCAAAAAAGAAAAACGTCCAGCTTTTGCTGCCACAGCAAAGGTGCCAGCGGGGAAAAGTCATGCTGGTCCTCACTACCTCATGGAACCCCTTCAAATGCCCCAGACAATTTGGCCCTCTCTGCTTTCCTGCGCACTCTATCCTCAAAAGCACCGTTTTTCACTCTCGGCAGCCTCACGAGCAAAAAAAAAACGTCCAGCTTTTGCTGCCACAGCAAAGGTGTCAGCGGGGAAAAATCATGCTGGTCCTCACTGCCTCCTGGAACCCCTTCAAATGCCCCAGACAATTTGGCCCTCTCTGCTTTCCTGCGCACTCTATCCTCAAAAGCACCTTTTTTCACTCTCAGCAGCCTCAGCAGCAAAAAAGACAAACGTCCAGCTTTTGCTGCCACAGCAAAGGTGCCAGCGGGGAAAAGTCATGCTGGTCCTCACTACCTCCTTGAAACCCTTCAAATGTCCCAGACAATTTGGCCCTCTCTGCTTTCCTTCGCACTCTATCCGCAAAAGCACCTTTTTTCACTCTCGGCAGACTCAGCAGCAAAAAAGACAAACGTCCAGCTTTTGCTGCCACAGCAAAGGTGCCAGCGGGGAAAAGTCATGCTGGTCCTCACTGCCTCCTGGAACCCCTTCAAATGCCCCAGACAATTTGGCCCTCTCTGCTTTCCTGCGAACTCTATCCTCAAAAGCACCTTTTTTCACTCTCAGCAGCCTCTGCAACAAAAAAGACAAACGTCCAGCTTTTGCTGCCACAGCAAAGGTGCCAGCGGGGAAAAGTCATGCTGGTCCTCACTGCCTCCTGGAACGCCTTCAAATGCCCCAGACAATTGGGCCCTCTCTGCTTTTCTTCGCACTCTATCCTCAAAAGCACCTTTTTTCACTCTCGGCAGCCTCCCCAGCAAAAAAGACAAACGTCCAGCTTTTGCTGCCACAGCAAAGGTGCCAGCGGGGAAAAGTCATGCTGGTCCTCACTGCCTCCTGGAACCCCTTCAAATGCCCCAGACAATTTGGCTCTCTCTGCTTTCCTGCGCACTCTATCCTCAAAAGCACCTTTTTTCACTCTCAGCAGCCTCCGCAGCAAAAAAGACAAACGTCCAGCTTTTGCTGCCACAGCAAAGGTGCCAGCGGGGAAAAGTCATGCTGGTCCTCACTGCCTCCTGGAACCCCTTCAAATGCCCCAGACAATTTGGCCCTCTCTGCTTTCCTGCGCACTCTATCCTCAAAAGCAGCTTTTTTCACTCTCGGCAGCCTCAGCAGCAAAAAAGACAAACGTCCAGCTTTTGCTGCCACAGCAAAGGTGCCAGCAGGGAAAAGTCATGCTGGTCCTCACTGCCACCTGGAACCCCTTCAAATGCCCCAGACAATTTGGCCCTCTCTGCTTTCCTGCGCACTCTATCCTCAAAAGCACCTTTTTCCAGTCTCGGCAGCCTCCGCAGCAAAAAAGACAAACGTCCAGCTTTTGCTGCCACAGCAAAGGTGCCAGCGGGGAAAAGTCATGCTGGTCCTCACTATCTCCTTGAAACCCTTCAAATGTCCCAGACAATTTGGCCCTCTCTGCTTTCCTTCGCACTCTATCCGCAAAAGCACCTTTTTTCACTCTCGGCAGACTCAGCAGCAAAAAAGACAAACGTCCAGCTTTTGCTGCCACAGCAAAGGTGCCAGCGGGGAAAAGTCATGCTGGTCCTCACTGCCTCCTGGAACCCCTTCAAATGCCCCAGACAATTTGGCCCTCTCTGCTTTCCTGCGAACTCTATCCTCAAAAGCACCTTTTTTCACTCTCAGCAGCCTCTGCAACAAAAAAGACAAACGTCCAGCTTTTGCTGCCACAGCAAAGGTGCCAGCGGGGAAAAGTCATGCTGGTCCTCACTGCCTCCTGGAACCCCTTCAAATGCCCCAGACAATTGGGCCCTCTCTGCTTTCCTGCGCACTCTATCCTCAAAAGCACCTTTTTACAGTCTCGGCAGCCTCCGCAGCAAAAAAGACAAACGTCCAGCTTTTGCTGCCACAGCAAAGGTGCCAGCGGTGAAAAGTCATGCTGGTCCTCACTACCTCCTTGAAACCCTTCAAATGTCCCAGACAATTTGGCCCTCTCTGCTTTCCTTCGCACTCTATCCGCAAAAGCACCTTTTTTCACTCTCGGCAGACTCAGCAGCAAAAAAGACAAACGTCCAGCTTTTGCTGCCACAGCAAAGGTGCCAGCGGGGAAAAGTCATGCTGGTCCTCACTGCCTCCTGGAACCCCTTCAAATGCCCCAGACAATTTGGCCCTCTCTGCTTTCCTGCGAACTCTATCCTCAAAAGCACCTTTTTTCACTCTCAGCAGCCTCTGCAACAAAAAAGACAAACGTCCAGCTTTTGCTGCCACAGCAAAGGTGCCAGCGGGGAAAAGTGATGCTGGTCCTCACTGCCTCCTGGAACCCCTTCAAATGCCCCAGACAATTTGGCCCTCTCTGCTTTCCTGCGCACTCTATCCTCAAAAGCACCTTTTTTCACTCTCGGCAGCCTCTGCAGCAAAAAAGAAAAACGTCCAGCTTTTGCTGCCACAGCAAAGGTGCCAGCGGGGAAAAGTCATGCTGGTCCTCACTACCTCATGGAACCCCTTCAAATGCCCCAGACAATTTGGCCCTCTCTGCTTTCCTGCGCACTCTATCCTCAAAAGCACCGTTTTTCACTCTCGGCAGCCTCACGAGCAAAAAAAAAACGTCCAGCTTTTGCTGCCACAGCAAAGGTGTCAGCGGGGAAAAATCATGCTGGTCCTCACTGCCTCCTGGAACCCCTTCAAATGCCCCAGACAATTTGGCCCTCTCTGCTTTCCTTCGCACTCTATCCGCAAAAGCACCTTTTTTCACTCTCGGCAGACTCAGCAGCAAAAAAGACAAACGTCCAGCTTTTGCTGCCACAGCAAAGGTGCCAGCGGGGAAAAGTCATGCTGGTCCTCACTGCCTCCTGGAACCCCTTCAAATGCCCCAGACAATTTGGCCCTCTCTGCTTTCCTGCGAACTCTATCCTCAAAAGCACCTTTTTTCACTCTCAGCAGCCTCTGCAACAAAAAAGACAAACGTCCAGCTTTTGCTGCCACAGCAAAGGTGCCAGCGGGGAAAAGTGATGCTGGTCCTCACTGCCTCCTGGAACCCCTTTAAATGCCCCAGACAATTTGGCCCTCTCTGCTTTCCTGCACACTCTATCCTCAAAAGCACCTTTTTTCACTCTCGGCAGCCTCTGCAGCAAAAAAGAAAAACGTCCAGCTTTTGCTGCCACAGCAAAGGTGCCAGCGGGGAAAAGTCATGCTGGTCCTCACTACCTCATGGAACCCCTTCAAATGCCCCAGACAATTTGGCCCTCTCTGCTTTCCTGCGCACTCTATCCTCAAAAGCACCGTTTTTCACTCTCGGCAGCCTCACGAGCAAAAAAAAAACGTCCAGCTTTTGCTGCCACAGCAAAGGTGTCAGCGGGGAAAAATCATGCTGGTCCTCACTGCCTCCTGGAACCCCTTCAAATGCCCCAGACAATTTGGCCCTCTCTGCTTTCCTGCGCACTCTATCCTCAAAAGCACCTTTTTTCACTCTCAGCAGCCTCAGCAGCAAAAAAGACAAACGTCCAGCTTTTGCTGCCACAGCAAAGGTGCCAGCGGGGAAAAGTCATGCTGGTCCTCACTACCTCCTTGAAACCCTTCAAATGTCCCAGACAATTTGGCCCTCTCTGCTTTCCTTCGCACTCTATCCGCAAAAGCACCTTTTTTCACTCTCGGCAGACTCAGCAGCAAAAAAGACAAACGTCCAGCTTTTGCTGCCACAGCAAAGGTGCCAGCGGGGAAAAGTCATGCTGGTCCTCACTGCCTCCTGGAACCCCTTCAAATGCCCCAGACAATTTGGCCCTCTCTGCTTTCCTGCGAACTCTATCCTCAAAAGCACCTTTTTTCACTCTCAGCAGCCTCTGCAACAAAAAAGACAAACGTCCAGCTTTTGCTGCCACAGCAAAGGTGCCAGCGGGGAAAAGTCATGCTGGTCCTCACTGCCTCCTGGAACGCCTTCAAATGCCCCAGACAATTGGGCCCTCTCTGCTTTTCTTCGCACTCTATCCTCAAAAGCACCTTTTTTCACTCTCGGCAGCCTCCCCAGCAAAAAAGACAAACGTCCAGCTTTTGCTGCCACAGCAAAGGTGCCAGCGGGGAAAAGTCATGCTGGTCCTCACTGCCTCCTGGAACCCCTTCAAATGCCCCAGACAATTTGGCTCTCTCTGCTTTCCTGCGCACTCTATCCTCAAAAGCACCTTTTTTCACTCTCAGCAGCCTCCGCAGCAAAAAAGACAAACGTCCAGCTTTTGCTGCCACAGCAAAGGTGCCAGCGGGGAAAAGTCATGCTGGTCCTCACTGCCTCCTGGAACCCCTTCAAATGCCCCAGACAATTTGGCCCTCTCTGCTTTCCTGCGCACTCTATCCTCAAAAGCAGCTTTTTTCACTCTCGGCAGCCTCAGCAGCAAAAAAGACAAACGTCCAGCTTTTGCTGCCACAGCAAAGGTGCCAGCAGGGAAAAGTCATGCTGGTCCTCACTGCCACCTGGAACCCCTTCAAATGCCCCAGACAATTTGGCCCTCTCTGCTTTCCTGCGCACTCTATCCTCAAAAGCACCTTTTTCCAGTCTCGGCAGCCTCCGCAGCAAAAAAGACAAACGTCCAGCTTTTGCTGCCACAGCAAAGGTGCCAGCGGGGAAAAGTCATGCTGGTCCTCACTATCTCCTTGAAACCCTTCAAATGTCCCAGACAATTTGGCCCTCTCTGCTTTCCTTCGCACTCTATCCGCAAAAGCACCTTTTTTCACTCTCGGCAGACTCAGCAGCAAAAAAGACAAACGTCCAGCTTTTGCTGCCACAGCAAAGGTGCCAGCGGGGAAAAGTGATGCTGGTCCTCACTGCCTCCTGGAACCCCTTTAAATGCCCCAGAAAATTTGGCCCTCTCTGCTTTCCTGCGCACTCTATCCTCAAAAGCACCTTTTTTCACTCTCGGCAGCCTCCGCAGCAAAAAAGAAAAACGTCCAGCTTTTGCTGCCACAGCAAAGTTGCCAGCGGGGAAAAGTCATGCTGGTCCTCACTACCTCATGGAACCCCTTCAAATGCCCCAGACAATTTGGCCCTCTCTGCTTTCCTGCGCACTCTATTCTCAAAAGCACCTTTTTTCACTCTCGGCAGCCTCCCCAGCAAAAAAAAAACGTCCAGCTTTTGCTGCCACAGCAAAGGTGCCAGCGGGGAAAAATCATGCTGGTCCTCACTGCCTCCTGGAACCCCTTCAAATGCCCCAGACAATTTGGCCCTCTCTGATTTCCTGCGCACTCTATCCTCAAAAGCACCTTTTTTCACTCTCACCGTCCTCCGCAACAAAAAAGACAAACGTCCAGCTTTTGCTGCCACAGCAAAGGTGCCAGCAGGGAAAAGTGATGCTGGTCCTCACTGCCTCCTGGAACCCCTTCAAATGCCCCAGACAATTTGGCCCTCTCTGCTTTTCTGCGCACTCTATCCTCAAAAGCACCTTTTTTCACTCTCGGCAGCCTCCCCAGCAAAAAAGACAAACGTCCAGCTTTTGCTGCCACAGCAAAGGTGCCCACGGGGAAAAGTCATGCTGGTCCTCACTGCCTCCTGGAACCCCTTCAAATGCCCCAGACAATTTGGCCCTCTCTGCTTTCCTGCGCACTCTATCCTCAAAAGCACCTTTTTTCACTCTCGGCAGCCTCCGCAGCAAAAAAGACAAACGTCCAGCTTTTGCTGCCACAGCAAAGGTGCCAGCGGGGAAAAGTCATGCTGGTCCTCACTGCCTCCTGGAACCCCTTCAAATGCCTTAGACAATTTGGCCCTCTCTGCTTTTCTTCGCACTCTATCCTCAAAAGCCCCTTTTTTCACTCTTGGCAGCCTCTGCAGCAAAAAAGACAAACGTCCAGCTTTTGCTGCCACAGCAAAGGTGCCAGCGGGGAAAAGTCATGCTGGTCCTCAGTGCCTCCTTGAAACCCTTCAAATGTCCCAGACAATTTGGCCCTCTCTGCTTTCCTTCGCACTCTATCCGCAAAAGCACCTTTTTTCACTCTCGGCAGACTCAGCAGCAAAAAAGACAAACGTCCAGCTTTTGCTGCCACAGCAAAGGTGCCAGCGGGGAAAAGTCATGCTGGTCCTCACTGCCTCCTGGAACCCCTTCAAATGCCCCAGACAATTTGGCCCTCTCTGCTTTCCTGCGAACTCTATCCTCAAAAGCACCTTTTTTCACTCTCAGCAGCCTCTGCAACAAAAAAGACAAACGTCCAGCTTTTGCTGCCACAGCAAAGGTGCCAGTGGGGAAAAGTCATGCTGGTCCTCACTGCCTCCTGGAATGCCTTCAAATGCCCCAGACAATTTGGCCCTCTCTGCTTTCCTGCGCACTCTATCCTCAAAAGCACCGTTTTTCACTCTCGGCAGCCTCCCCAGCAAAAAAGACAAACGTCCAGCTTTTGCTGCCACAGCAAAGGTGCCAGCGGGGAAAAGTCATGCTGGTCCTCACTGCCTCCTGGAACCCCTTCAAATGCCCCAGACAATTTGGCTCTCTCTGCTTTCCTGCGCACTCTATCCTCAAAAGCACCTTTTTTCACTCTCGGCAGCCTCCGCAGCAAAAAAGACAAACGTCCAGCTTTTGCTGCCACAGCAAAGGTGCCAGCGGGGAAAAGTCATGCTGGTCCTCACTGCCTCCTGGAACCCCTTCAAATGCCCCAGACAATTGGGCCCTCTCTGCTTTCCTGCGCACTCTATCCTCAAAAGCACCTTTTTCCAGTCTCGGCAGCCTTGGCAGCAAAAAAGACAAACGTCCAGCTTTTGCTGCCACAGCAAAGGTGCCAGCGGGGAAAAGTCATGCTGGTCCTCACTACCTCCTTGAAACCCTTCAAATGTCCCAGACAATTTGGCCCTCTCTGCTTTCCTTCGCACTCTATCCGCAAAAGCACCTTTTTTCACTCTCGGCAGACTCAGCAGCAAAAAAGACAAACGTCCAGCTTTTGCTGCCACAGCAAAGGTGCCAGCGGGGAAAAGTCATGCTGGTCCTCACTGCCTCCTGGAACCCCTTTAAATGCCCCAGACAATTTGGCCCTCTCTGCTTTCCTTCGCACTCTATCCTCAAAAGCACCTTTTTTCACTCTCGGCAGCCTCCGCAGCAAAAAAGACAAACGTCCAGCTTTTGCTGCCACAGCAAAGGTGCCAGCGGGGAAAAGTCATGCTGGTCCTCACTACCTCCTTGAAACCCTTCAAATGTCCCAGACAATTTGGCCCTCTCTGATTTCCTGCGCAGTCTATTCTCAAAAGCACCTTTTTTCACTCTCGGCAGCCTCACGAGCAAAAAAAAAACGTCCAGCTTTTGCTGCCACAGCAAAGGTGTCAGCGGGGAAAAATCATGCTGGTCCTCACTGCCTCCTGGAACCCCTTCAAATGCCCCAGACAATTTGGCCCTCTCTGCTTTCCTGCGCACTCTATTCTCAAAAGCACCTTTTTTCACTCTCAGCAGCCTCAGCAGCAAAAAAGACAAACGTCCAGCTTTTGCTGCCACAGCAAAGGTGCCAGCGGGGAAAAGTCATGCTGGTCCTCACTACCTCCTTGAAACCCTTCAAATGTCCCAGACAATTTGGCCCTCTCTGCTTTCCTTCGCACTCTATCCGCAAAAGCACCTTTTTTCACTCTCGGCAGCCTCCCCAGCAAAAAAGACAAACGTCCAGCTTTTGCTGCCACAGCAAAGGTGCCAGCAGGGGAAAAGTCATGCTGGTCCTCACTGCCTCCTGGAACCCCTTCAAATGCCCCAGACAATTTGGCTCTCTCTGCTTTCCTGCGCACTCTATCCTCAAAAGCACCTTTTTTTACTCTCGGCAGCCTCCGCAGCAAAAAAGACAAACGTCCAGCTTTTGCTGCCACAGCAAAGGTGCCAGCGGGGAAAAATCATGCTGGTCCTCACTGCCTCCTGGAACCCCTTCAAATGCCCCAGACAATTTGGCCCTCTCTGATTTCCTGCGCACTCTATCCTCAAAAGCACCTTTTTTCACTCTCAGCGGCCTCCGCAACAAAAAAGACAAACGTCCAGCTTTTGCTGCCACAGCAAAGGTGCCAGCAGGGAAAAGTGATGCTGGTCCTCACTGCCTCCTGGAACCCCTTCAAATGCCCCAGACAATTTGGCCCTCTCTGCTTTTCTGCGCACTCTATCCTCAAAAGCACCTTTTTTCACTCTCGGCAGCCTCCCCAGCAAAAAAGACAAACGTCCAGCTTTTGCTGCCACAGCAAAGGTGCCAGCGGGGAAAAGTCATGCTGGTCCTCACTGCCTCCTGGAACCCCTTCAAATGCCCCAGACAATTTGGCCCTCTCTGCTTTCCTGCGCACTCTATCCTCAAAAGCACCTTTTTTCACTCTCGGCATCCTCCGCATCAAAAAAGACAAACGTCCAGCTTTTGCTGCCACAGCAAAGGTGCCAGCGGGGAAAAGTCATGCTGGTCCTCACTGCCTCCTGGAACCCCTTCAAATGCCTTAGACAATTTGGCCCTCTCTGCTTTCCTGCGCACTCTATCCTCAAAAGCAGCTTTTTTCACTCTCGGCAGCCTCCCCAGCAAAAAAGACAAACGTCCAGCTTTTGCTGCCACAGCAAAGGTGCCAGCGGGGAAAAGTCATGCTGGTCCTCACTGCCTCCTGGAACCCCTTCAAATGCCCCAGACAATTTGGCCCTCTCTGCTTTCCTGCGCACTCTATCCTCAAAAGCACCTTTTTTCACTCTCGGCAGCCTCCCCAGCAAAAAAGACAAACGTCCAGCTTTTGCTGCCACAGCAAAGGTGCCAGCGGGGAAAAGTCATGCTGGTCCTCACTGCCTCCTGGAACCCCTTCAAATGCCCCAGACAATTTGGCCCTCTCTGCTTTCCTGCGAACTCTATCCTCAAAAGCACCTTTTTTCACTCTCAGCAGCCTCTGCAACAAAAAAGACAAACGTCCAGCTTTTGCTGCCACAGCAAAGGTGCCAGTGGGGAAAAGTCATGCTGGTCCTCACTGCCTCCTGGAACGCCTTCAAATGCCCCAGACAATTTGGCCCTCTCTGCTTTCCTGCGCACTCTATCCTCAAAAGCACCGTTTTTCACTCTCGGTAGCCTCCCCAGCAAAAAAGACAAACGTCCAGCTTTTGCTGCCACAGCAAAGGTGCCAGCGGGGAAAAGTCATGCTGGTCCTCACTGCCTCCTGGAACCCCTTCAAATGCCCCAGACAATTTGGCTCTCTCTGCTTTCCTGCGCACTCTATCCTCAAAAGCACCTTTTTTCACTCTCGGCAGCCTCCGCAGCAAAAAAGACAAACGTCCAGCTTTTGCTGCCACAGCAAAGGTGCCAGCGGGGAAAAGTCATGCTGGTCCTCACTGCCTCCTGGAACCCCTTCAAATGCCCCAGACAATTGGGCCCTCTCTGCTTTCCTGCGCACTCTATCCTCAAAAGCACCTTTTTCCAGTCTCGGCAGCCTCCGCAGCAAAAAAGACAAACGTCCAGCTTTTGCTGCCACAGCAAAGGTGCCAGCTCGGAAAAGTCATGCTGGTCCTCACTACCTCCTTGAAACCCTTCAAATGTCCCAGACAATTTGGCCCTCTCTGCTTTCCTTCGCACTCTATCCGCAAAAGCACCTTTTTTCACTCTCGGCAGACTCAGCAGCAAAAAAGACAAACGTCCAGCTTTTGCTGCCACAGCAAAGGTGCCAGCGGGGAAAAGTCATGCTGGTCCTCACTGCCTCCTGGAACCCCTTTAAATGCCCCAGACAATTTGGCCCTCTCTGCTTTCCTGCGCACTCTATCCTCAAAAGCACCTTTTTTCACTCTCGGCAGCCTCCGCAGCAAAAAAGAAAAACGTCCAGCTTTTGCTGCCACAGCAAAGGTGCCAGCGGGGAAAAGTCATGCTGGTCCTCACTACCTCCTTGAAACCCTTCAAATGTCCCAGACAATTTGGCCCTCTCTGCTTTCCTGCGCACTCTATTCTCAAAAGCACCTTTTTTCACTCTCGGCAGCCTCACGAGCAAAAAAAAAACGTCCAGCTTTTGCTGCCACAGCAAAGGTGTCAGCGGGGAAAAATCATGCTGGTCCTCACTGCCTCCTGGAACCCCTTCAAATGCCCCAGACAATTTGGCCCTCTCTGCTTTCCTGCGCACTCTATTCTCAAAAGCACCTTTTTTCACTCTCAGCAGCCTCAGCAGCAAAAAAGACAAACGTCCAGCTTTTGCTGCCACAGCAAAGGTGCCAGCGGGGAAAAGTCATGCTGGTCCTCACTATCTCCTTGAAACCCTTCAAATGTCCCAGACAATTTGGCCCTCTCTGCTTTCCTTCGCACTCTATCCGCAAAAGCACCTTTTTTCACTCTCGGCAGACTCAGCAGCAAAAAAGACAAACGTCCAGCTTTTGCTGCCACAGCAAAGGTGCCAGCGGGGAAAAGTCATGCTGGTCCTCACTGCCTCCTGGAACCCCTTCAAATGCCCCAGACAATTTGGCCCTCTCTGCTTTCCTGCGAACTCTATCCTCCAAAGCACCTTTTTTCACTCTCAGCAGCCTCTGCAACAAAAAAGACAAACGTCCAGCTTTTGCTGCCACAGCAAAGGTGCCAGCGGGGAAAAGTCATGCTGGTCCTCACTGCCTCCTGGAACGCCTTCAAATGCCCCAGACAATTTGGCCCTCTCTGCTTTCCAGCGCACTCTATCCTCAAAAGCACCTTTTTTCACTCTCGGCAGCCTCCCCAGCAAAAAAGACAAACGTCCAGCTTTTGCTGCCACAGCAAAGGTGCCAGCGGGGAAAAGTCATGCTGGTCCTCACTGCCTCCTGGAACCCCTTCAAATGCCCCAGACAATTTGGCTCTCTCTGCTTTCCTGCGCACTCTATCCTCAAAAGCACCTTTTTTCACTCTCGGCAGCCTCCGCAGCAAAAAAGACAAACGTCCAGCTTTTGCTGCCACAGCAAAGGTGCCAGCGGGGAAAAGTCATGCTGCTCCTCACTGCCTCCTGGAACCCCTTCAAATGCCCCAGACAATTTGGCCCTCTCTGCTTTCCTGCGCACTCTATCCTCAAAAGCACCTTTTTTCACTCTCGGAAGCCTCAGCAGCAAAAAAGACAAACGTCCAGCTTTTGCTGCCACAGCAAAGGTGCCAGCGGGGAAAAGTCATGCTGGTCCTCACTGCCTCCTGGAACCCCTTCAAATGCCCCAGACAATTGGGCCCTCTCTGCTTTCCTGCGCACTCTATCCTCAAAAGCACCTTTTTCCAGTCTCGGCAGCCTCCGCAGCAAAAAAGACAAACGTCCAGCTTTTGCTGCCACAGCAAAGGTGCCAGCGGGGAAAAGTCATGCTGGTCCTCACTATCTCCTTGAAACCCTTCAAATGTCCCAGACAATTTGGCCCTCTCTGCTTTCCTTCGCACTCTATCCGCAAAAGCACCTTTTTTCACTCTCGGCAGACTCAGCAGCAAAAAAGACAAACGTCCAGCTTTTGCTGCCACAGCAAAGGTGCCAGCGGGGGAAAAGTCATGCTGGTCCTCACTGCCTCCTGGAACCCCTTCAAATGCCCCAGACAATTTGGCCCTCTCTGCTTTCCTGCGCACTCTATCCTCAAAAGCACCTTTTTTCACTCTCGGCAGCCTCCGCAGCAAAAAAGAAAAACGTCCAGCTTTTGCTGCCACAGCAAAGGTGCCAGCGGGGAAAAGTCATGCTGGTCCTCACTGCCTCCTGGAACCCCTTCAAATGCCCCAGACAATTTGGCCCTCTCTGCTTTCCTGCGAACTCTATCCTCAAAAGCACCTTTTTTCACTCTCAGCAGCCTCTGCAACAAAAAAGACAAACGTCCAGCTTTTGCAGCAACAACAAAGGTGCCAGCGGGGAAAAGTGATGCTGGTCCTCACTGCCTCCTGGAACCCCTTTAAATGCCCCAGAAAATTTGGCCCTCTCTGCTTTCCTGCGCACTCTATCCTCAAAAGCACCTTTTTTCACTCTCGGCAGCCTCCGCAGCAAAAAAGAAAAACGTCCAGCTTTTGCTGCCACAGCAAAGTTGCCAGCGGGGAAAAGTCATGCTGGTCCTCACTACCTCATGGAACCCCTTCAAATGCCCCAGACAATTTGGCCCTCTCTGCTTTCCTGCGCACTCTATTCTCAAAAGCACCTTTTTTCACTCCCGGCAGCCTCCCCAGCAAAAAAAAAAACGTCCAGCTTTTGCTGCCACAGCAAAGGTGCCAGCGGGGAAAAATCATGCTGGTCCTCACTGCCTCCTGGAACCCCTTCAAATGCCCCAGACAATTTGGCCCTCTCTGATTTCCTGCGCACTCTATCCTCAAAAGCACCTTTTTTCACTCTCAGCGGCCTCCGCAACAAAAAAGACAAACGTCCAGCTTTTGCTGCCACAGCAAAGGTGCCAGCAGGGAAAAGTGATGCTGGTCCTCACTGCCTCCTGGAACCCCTTCAAATGCCCCAGACAATTGGGCCCTCTCTGCTTTTCTGCGCACTCTATCCTCAAAAGCACCTTTTTTCACTCTCGGCAGCCTCCCCAGCAAAAAAGACAAACGTCCAGCTTTTGCTGCCACAGCAAAGGTGCCAGCGGGGAAAAGTCATGCTGGTCCTCACTGCCTCCTGGAACCCCTTCAAATGCCCCAGACAATTTGGCCCTCTCTGCTTTCCTGCGCACTCTATCCTCAAAAGCACCTTTTTTCACTCTCGGCAGCCTCCGCAGCAAAAAAGACAAACGTCCAGCTTTTGCTGCCACAGCAAAGGTGCCAGCGGGGAAAAGTCATGCTGGTCCTCACTGCCTCCTGGAACCCCTTCAAATGCCTTAGACAATTTGGCCCTCTCTGCTTTCCTGCGCACTCTATCCTCAAAAGCACCTTTTTCCAGTCTCGGCAGCCTCCGCAGCAAAAAAGACAAACGTCCAGCTTTTGCTGCCACAGCAAAGGTGCCAGCGGGGAAAAGTCATGCTGGTCCTCACTACCTCCTTGAAACCCTTCAAATGTCCCAGACATTTTGGCCCTCTCTGCTTTCCTTCGCACTCTATCCGCAAAAGCACCTTTTTTCACTCTCGGCAGACTCAGCAGCAAAAAAGACAAACGTCCAGCTTTTGCTGCCACAGCAAAGGTGCCAGCGGGGAAAAGTCATGCTGGTCCTCACTGCCTCCTGGAACCCCTTCAAATGCCCCAGACAATTTGCCCTCTCTGCTTTCCTGCGAACTCTATCCTCAAAAGCACCTTTTTTCACTCTCAGCAGCCTCTGCAACAAAAAAGACAAACGTCCAGCTTTTGCTGCCACAGCAAAGGTGCCAGCGGGGAAAAGTCATGCTGGTCCTCACTGCCTCCTGGAACGCCTTCAAATGCCCCAGACAATTTGGCCCTCTCTGCTTTTCTGTGCACTCTATCCTCAAAAGCACCTTTTTTCACTCTCGGCAGCCTCCCCAGCAAGAAAGACAAACGTCCAGCTTTTGCTGCCACAGCAAAGGTGCCAGCGGGGAAAAGTCATGCTGGTCCTCACTGCCTCCTGGAACCCCTTCAAATGCCCCAGACAATGTGGCTCTCTCTGCTTTCCTGCGCACTCTATCCTCAAAAGCACCTTTTTTCACTCTCGGCAGCCTCCGCAGCAAAAAAGACAAACGTCCAGCTTTTGCTGCCACAGCAAAGGTGCCAGCGGGGAAAAGTCATGCTGGTCCTCACTGCCTCCTGGAACCCCTTCAAATGCCCCAGACAATTTGGCCCTCTCTGCTTTCCTGCGCACTCTATCCTCAAAAGCAGCTTTTTTCACTCTTGGCAGCCTCAGCAGCAAAAAAGACAAACGTCCAGCTTTTGCTGCCACAGCAAAGGTGCCAGCGGGGAAAAGTCATGCTGGTCCTCACTGCCTCCTGGAACCCCTTCAAATGCCCCAGACAATTGGGCCCTCTCTGCTTTCCTGCGCACTCTATCCTCAAAAGCACCTTTTTCCAGTCTCGGCAGCCTCCGCAGCAAAAAAGACAAACGTCCAGCTTTTGCTGCCACAGCAAAGGTGCCAGCGGGGAAAAGTCATGCTGGTCCTCACTACCTCCTTGAAACCCTTCAAATGTCCCAGACAATTTGGCCCTCTCTGCTTTCCTTCGCACTCTATCCGCAAAAGCACCTTTTTTCACTCTCGGCAGACTCAGCAGCAAAAAAGACAAACGTCCAGCTTTTGCTGCCACAACAAAGGTGCCAGCGGGGAAAAGTCATGCTGGTCCTCACTGCCTCCTGGAACCCCTTCAAATGCCCCAGACAATTTGGCCCTCTCTGCTTTCCTGCGAACTCTATCCTCAAAAGCACCTTTTTTCACTCTCAGCAGCCTCCCGAGCAAAAAAAAAACGTCCAGCTTTTGCTGCCACAGCAAAGGTGTCAGCGGGGAAAAATCATGCTGGTCCTCACTGCCTCCTGGAACCCCTTCAAATGCCCCAGACAATTTGGCCCTCTCTGATTTCCTGCGCACTCTATCCTCAAAAGCACCTTTTTTCACTCTCAGCGGCCTCCGCAACAAAAAAGACAAACGTCCAGCTTTTGCTGCCACAGCAAAGGTGCCAGCAGGGAAAAGTGATGCTGGTCCTCACTGCCTCCTGGAACCCCTTCAAATGCCCCAGACAATTTGGCCCTCTCTGCTTTTCTGCGCACTCTATCCTCAAAAGCACCTTTTTTCACTCTCAGCAGCCTCAGCAGCAAAAAAGACAAACGTCCAGCTTTTGCTGCCACAGCAAAGGTGCCAGCGGGGAAAAGTCATGCTGGTCCTCACTACCTCCTTGAAACCCTTCAAATGTCCCAGACAATTTGGCCCTCTCTGCTTTCCTTCGCACTCTATCCGCAAAAGCACCTTTTTTCACTCTCGGCAGACTCAGCAGCAAAAAAGACAAACGTCCAGCTTTTGCTGCCACAGCAAAGGTGCCAGCGGGGAAAAGTCATGCTGGTCCTCACTGCCTCCTGGAACCCCTTCAAATGCCCCAGACAATTTGGCCCTCTCTGCTTTCCTGCGAACTCTATCCTCAAAAGCACCTTTTTTCACTCTCAGCAGCCTCTGCAACAAAAAAGACAAACGTCCAGCTTTTGCTGCCACAGCAAAGGTGCCAGCGGGGAAAAGTCATGCTGGTCCTCACTGCCTCCTGGAACGCCTTCAAATGCCCCAGACAATTTGGCCCTCTCTGCTTTTCTGCGCACTCTATCCTCAAAAGCACCTTTTTTCACTCTCGGCAGCCTCCCCAGCAAAAAAGACAAACGTCCAGCTTTTGCTGCCACAGCAAAGGTGCCAGCGGGGAAAAGTCATGCTGGTCCTCACTGCCTCCTGGAACCCCTTCAAATGCCCCAGACAATTTGGCTCTCTCTGCTTTCCTGCGCACTCTATCCTCAAAAGCACCTTTTTTCACTCTCGGCAGCCTCCGCAGCAAAAAAGACAAACGTCCAGCTTTTGCTGCCACAGCAAAGGTGCCAGCGGGGAAAAGTCATGCTGGTCCTCACTGCCTCCTGGAACCCCTTCAAATGCCCCAGACAATTTGGCCCTCTCTGCTTTCCTGCGCACTCTATCCTCAAAAGCAGCTTTTTTCACTCTCGGCAGCCTCAGCAGCAAAAAAGACAAACGTCCAGCTTTTGCTGCCACAGCAAAGGTGCCAGCGGGGAAAAGTCATGCTGGTCCTCACTGCCTCCTGGAACCCCTTCAAATGCCCCAGACAATTGGGCCCTCTCTGCTTTCCTGCGCACTCTATCCTCAAAAGCACCTTTTTCCAGTCTCGGCAGCCTCCCCAGCAAAAAAGACAAACGTCCAGCTTTTGCTGCCACAGCAAAGGTGCCAGCGGGGAAAAGTCATGCTGGTCCTCACTATCTCCTTGAAACCCTTCAAATGTCCCAGACAATTTGGCCCTCTCTGCTTTCCTTCGCACTCTATCCTCAAAAGCACCTTTTTTCACTCTCGGCAGCCTCCGCAGCAAAAAAGACAAACGTCCAGCTTTTGCTGCCACAGCAAAGTTGCCAGCGGGGAAAAGTCATGCTGGTCCTCACTACCTCATGGAACCCCTTCAAATGCCCCAGACAATTTGGCCCTCTCTGCTTTCCTGCGCACTCTATTCTCAAAAGCACCTTTTTTCACTCTCGGCAGCCTCCCCAGCAAAAAAAAAACGTCCAGCTTTTGCTGCCACAGCAAAGGTGCCAGCGGGGAAAAATCATGCTGGTCCTCACTGCCTCCTGGAACCCCTTCAAATGCCCCAGACAATTTGGCCCTCTCTGATTTCCTGCGCACTCTATCCTCAAAAGCACCTTTTTTCACTCTCAGCGGCCTCCGCAACAAAAAAGACAAACGTCCAGCTTTTGCTGCCACAGCAAAGGTGCCAGCAGGGAAAAGTGATGCTGGTCCTCACTGCCTCCTGGAACCCCTTCAAATGCCCCAGACAATTGGGCCCTCTCTGCTTTTCTGCGCACTCTATCCTCAAAAGCACCTTTTTTCACTCTCGGCAGCCTCCCCAGCAAAAAAGACAAACGTCCAGCTTTTGCTGCCACAGCAAAGGTGCCAGCGGGGAAAAGTCATGCTGGTCCTCACTGCCTCCTGGAACGCCTTCAAATGCCCCAGACAATTTGGCCCTCTCTGCTTTCCTGCGCACTCTATCCTCAAAAGCACCTTTTTTCACTCTCGGCAGCCTCCGCAGCAAAAAAGACAAACGTCCAGCTTTTGCTGCCACAGCAAAGGTGCCAGCGGGGAAAAGTCATGCTGGTCCTCACTGCCTCCTGGAACCCCTTCAAATGCCTTAGACAATTTGGCCCTCTCTGCTTTCCTGCGCACTCTATCCTCAAAAGCACCTTTTTCCAGTCTCGGCAGCCTCCGCAGCAAAAAAGACAAACGTCCAGCTTTTGCTGCCACAGCAAAGGTGCCAGCGGGGAAAAGTCATGCTGGTCCTCACTACCTCCTTGAAACCCTTCAAATGTCCCAGACATTTTGGCCCTCTCTGCTTTCCTTCGCACTCTATCCGCAAAAGCACCTTTTTTCACTCTCGGCAGACTCAGCAGCAAAAAAGACAAACGTCCAGCTTTTGCTGCCACAGCAAAGGTGCCAGCGGGGAAAAGTGATGCTGGTCCTCACTGCCTCCTGGAACCCCTTCAAATGCCCCAGACAATTTGCCCTCTCTGCTTTCCTGCGAACTCTATCCTCAAAAGCACCTTTTTTCACTCTCAGCAGCCTCTGCAACAAAAAAGACAAACGTCCAGCTTTTGCTGCCACAGCAAAGGTGCCAGCGGGGAAAAGTCATGCTGGTCCTCACTGCCTCCTGGAACGCCTTCAAATGCCCCAGACAATTTGGCCCTCTCTGCTTTTCTGCGCACTCTATCCTCAAAAGCACCTTTTTTCACTCTCGGCAGCCTCCCCAGCAAAAAAGACAAACGTCCAGCTTTTGCTGCCACAGCAAAGGTGCCAGCGGGGAAAAGTCATGCTGGTCCTCACTGCCTCCTGGAACCCCTTCAAATGCCCCAGACAATTTGGCTCTCTCTGCTTTCCTGCGCACTCTATCCTCAAAAGCACCTTTTTTCACTCTCGGCAGCCTCCGCAGCAAAAAAGACAAACGTCCAGCTTTTGCTGCCACAGCAAAGGTGCCAGCGGGGAAAAGTCATGCTGGTCCTCACTGCCTCCTGGAACCCCTTCAAATGCCCCAGACAATTTGGCCCTCTCTGCTTTCCTGCGCACTCTATCCTCAAAAGCAGCTTTTTTCACTCTTGGCAGCCTCAGCAGCAAAAAAGACAAACGTCCAGCTTTTGCTGCCACAGCAAAGGTGCCAGCGGGGAAAAGTCATGCTGGTCCTCACTGCCTCCTGGAACCCCTTCAAATGCCCCAGACAATTGGGCCCTCTCTGCTTTCCTGCGCACTCTATCCTCAAAAGCACCTTTTTCCAGTCTCGGCAGCCTCCGCAGCAAAAAAGACAAACGTCCAGCTTTTGCTGCCACAGCAAAGGTGCCAGCGGGGAAAAGTCATGCTGGTCCTCACTACCTCCTTGAAACCCTTCAAATGTCCCAGACAATTTGGCCCTCTCTGCTTTCCTTCGCACTCTATCCGCAAAAGCACCTTTTTTCACTCTCGGCAGACTCAGCAGCAAAAAAGACAAACGTCCAGCTTTTGCTGCCACAACAAAGGTGCCAGCGGGGAAAAGTCATGCTGGTCCTCACTGCCTCCTGGAACCCCTTCAAATGCCCCAGACAATTTGGCCCTCTCTGCTTTCCTGCGCACTCTATCCTCAAAAGCACCTTTTTTCACTCTCGGCAGCCTCCCCAGCAAAAAAGACAAACGTCCAGCTTTTGCTGCCACAGCAAAGGTGCCAGCGGGGAAAAGTCATGCTGCTCCTCACTGCCTCCTGGAACCCCTTCAAATGCCCCAGACAATTTGGCCCTCTCTGCTTTCCTGCGCACTCTATCCTCAAAAGCAGCTTTTTTCACTCTCGGCAGCCTCAGCAGCAAAAAAGACAAACGTCCAGCTTTTGCTGCCACAGCAAAGGTGCCAGCGGGGAAAAGTCATGCTGGTCCTCACTGCCTCCTGGAACCCCTTCAAATGCCCCAGACA
Organism: Vanellus vanellus; assembly: GCF_965231255.1. Lineage (NCBI taxonomy): Eukaryota > Metazoa > Chordata > Aves > Charadriiformes > Charadriidae > Vanellus > Vanellus vanellus. The sequence goes on from NW_028128129.1 coordinate 118,896, forward strand.
ATTGGGCCCTCTCTGCTTTCCTGCGCACTCTATCCTCAAAAGCACCTTTTTTCACTCTCGGCAGCCTCCCCAGCAAAAAAGACAAACGTCCAGCTTTTGCTGCCACAGCAAAGGTGCCAGCGGGGAAAAGTCATGCTGGTCCTCACTATCTCCTTGAAACCCTTCAAATGTCCCAGACAATTTGGCCCTCTCTGCTTTCCTTCGCACTCTATCCGCAAAAGCACCTTTTTTCACTCTCGGCAGACTCAGCAGCAAAAAAGACAAACGTCCAGCTTTTGCTGCCACAGCAAAGGTGCCAGCGGGGAAAAGTCATGCTGGTCCTCACTGCCTCCTGGAACCCCTTCAAATGCCCCAGACACTTTGGCCCTCTCTGCTTTCCTGCGAACTCTATCCTCAAAAGCACCTTTTTTCACTCTCAGCAGCCTCTGCAACAAAAAAGACAAACGTCCAGCTTTTGCAGCAACAACAAAGGTGCCAGCGGGGAAAAGTGATGCTGGTCCTCACTGCCTCCTGGAACCCCTTTAAATGCCCCAGAAAATTTGGCCCTCTCTGCTTTCCTGCGCACTCTATCCTCAAAAGCACCTTTTTTCACTCTCGGCAGCCTCCGCAGCAAAAAAGAAAAACGTCCAGCTTTTGCTGCCACAGCAAAGTTGCCAGCGGGGAAAAGTCATGCTGGTCCTCACTACCTCATGGAACCCCTTCAAATGCCCCAGACAATTTGGCCCTCTCTGCTTTCCTGCGCACTCTATTCTCAAAAGCACCTTTTTTCACTCCCGGCAGCCTCCCCAGCAAAAAAAAAAACGTCCAGCTTTTGCTGCCACAGCAAAGGTGCCAGCGGGGAAAAATCATGCTGGTCCTCACTGCCTCCTGGAACCCCTTCAAATGCCCCAGACAATTTGGCCCTCTCTGATTTCCTGCGCACTCTATCCTCAAAAGCACCTTTTTTCACTCTCAGCGGCCTCCGCAACAAAAAAGACAAACGTCCAGCTTTTGCTGCCACAGCAAAGGTGCCAGCAGGGAAAAGTGATGCTGGTCCTCACTGCCTCCTGGAACCCCTTCAAATGCCCCAGACAATTGGGCCCTCTCTGCTTTTCTGCGCACTCTATCCTCAAAAGCACCTTTTTTCACTCTCGGCAGCCTCCCCAGCAAAAAAGACAAACGTCCAGCTTTTGCTGCCACAGCAAAGGTGCCAGCGGGGAAAAGTCATGCTGGTCCTCACTGCCTCCTGGAACCCCTTCAAATGCCCCAGACAATTTGGCCCTCTCTGCTTTCCTGCGCACTCTATCCTCAAAAGCACCTTTTTTCACTCTCGGCAGCCTCCGCAGCAAAAAAGACAAACGTCCAGCTTTTGCTGCCACAGCAAAGGTGCCAGCGGGGAAAAGTCATGCTGGTCCTCACTGCCTCCTGGAACCCCTTCAAAATGCCTTAGACAATTTGGCCTCTCTGCCTTTCCTGCGCACTCTATCCTCAAAAGCACCTTTTTCCAGTCTCGGCAGCCTCCGCAGCAAAAAAGACAAACGTCCAGCTTTTGCTGCCACAGCAAAGGTGCCAGCGGGGAAAAGTCATGCTGGTCCTCACTACCTCCTTGAAACCCTTCAAATGTCCCAGACATTTTGGCCCTCTCTGCTTTCCTTCGCACTCTATCCGCAAAAGCACCTTTTTTCACTCTCGGCAGACTCAGCAGCAAAAAAGACAAACGTCCAGCTTTTGCTGCCACAGCAAAGGTGCCAGCGGGGAAAAGTCATGCTGGTCCTCACTGCCTCCTGGAACCCCTTCAAATGCCCCAGACAATTTGCCCTCTCTGCTTTCCTGCGAACTCTATCCTCAAAAGCACCTTTTTTCACTCTCAGCAGCCTCTGCAACAAAAAAGACAAACGTCCAGCTTTTGCTGCCACAGCAAAGGTGCCAGCGGGGAAAAGTCATGCTGGTCCTCACTGCCTCCTGGAACGCCTTCAAAATGCCCCAGACAATTTGGCCCTCTCTGCTTTTCTGTGCACTCTATCCTCAAAAGCACCTTTTTTCACTCTCGGCAGCCTCCCCAGCAAGAAAGACAAACGTCCAGCTTTTGCTGCCACAGCAAAGGTGCCAGCGGGGAAAAGTCATGCTGGTCCTCACTGCCTCCTGGAACCCCTTCAAATGCCCCAGACAATGTGGCTCTCTCTGCTTTCCTGCGCACTCTATCCTCAAAAGCACCTTTTTTCACTCTCGGCAGCCTCCGCAGCAAAAAAGACAAACGTCCAGCTTTTGCTGCCACAGCAAAGGTGCCAGCGGGGAAAAGTCATGCTGGTCCTCACTGCCTCCTGGAACCCCTTCAAATGCCCAGACAATTTGGCCCTCTCTGCTTTCCTGCGCACTCTATCCTCAAAAGCAGCTTTTTTCACTCTTGGCAGCCTCAGCAGCAAAAAAGAAAAACGTCCAGCTTTTGCTGCCAGCAAAGGTGCCAGCGGGGAAAAGTCATGCTGGTCCTCACTGCCTCCTGGAACCCCTTCAAATGCCCCAGACAATTGGGCCCTCTCTGCTTTCCTGCGCACTCTATCCTCAAAGCACCTTTTTCCAGTCTCGGCAGCCTCCGCAGCAAAAAAGACAAACGTCCAGCTTTTGCTGCCACAGCAAAGGTGCCAGCGGGGAAAAGTCATGCTGGTCCTCACTACCTCCTTGAAACCCTTCAAATGTCCCAGACAATTTGGCCCTCTCTGCTTTCCTTCGCACTCTATCCGCAAAAGCACCTTTTTTCACTCTCGGCAGACTCAGCAGCAAAAAAGACAAACGTCCAGCTTTTGCTGCCACAACAAAGGTGCCAGCGGGGAAAAGTCATGCTGGTCCTCACTGCCTCCTGGAACCCCTTCAAATGCCCCAGACAATTTGGCCCTCTCTGCTTTCCTGCGAACTCTATCCTCAAAAGCACCTTTTTTCACTCTCAGCAGCCTCCCGAGCAAAAAAAAAACGTCCAGCTTTTGCTGCCACAGCAAAGGTGTCAGCGGGAAAAATCATGCTGGTCCTCACTGCCTCCTGGAACCCTTCAAATGCCCCAGACAATTTGGCCCTCTCTGATTTCCTGCGCACTCTATCCTCAAAAGCACCTTTTTTCACTCTCAGCGGCCTCCGCAACAAAAAAGACAAACGTCCAGCTTTTGCTGCCACAGCAAAGGTGCCAGCAGGGAAAAGTGATGCTGGTCCTCACTGCCTCCTGGAACCCCTTCAAATGCCCCAGACAATTTGGCCCTCTCTGCTTTTCTGCGCACTCTATCCTCAAAAGCACCTTTTTTCACTCTCAGCAGCCTCAGCAGCAAAAAAGACAAACGTCCAGCTTTTGCTGCCACAGCAAAGGTGCCAGCGGGGAAAAGTCATGCTGGTCCTCACTACCTCCTGGAACCCCTTTAAATGCCCCAGAAAATTTGGCCCTCTCTGCTTTCCTTCGCACTCTATCCGCAAAAGCACCTTTTTTCACTCTCGGCAGACTCAGCAGCAAAAAAGACAAACGTCCAGCTTTTGCTGCCACAGCAAAGGTGCCAGCGGGGAAAAGTCATGCTGGTCCTCACTGCCTCCTGGAACCCCTTCAAATGCCCCAGACAATTTGGCCCTCTCTGCTTTCCTGCGAACTCTATCCTCAAAAGCACCTTTTTTCACTCTCAGCAGCCTCTGCAACAAAAAAGACAAACGTCCAGCTTTTGCTGCCACAGCAAAGGTGCCAGCGGGGAAAAGTCATGCTGGTCCTCACTGCCTCCTGGAACGCCTTCAAATGCCCCAGACAATTTGGCCCTCTCTGCTTTTCTGCGCACTCTATCCTCAAAAGCACCTTTTTTCACTCTCGGCAGCCTCCCCAGCAAAAAAGACAAACGTCCAGCTTTTGCTGCCACAGCAAAGGTGCCAGCGGGGAAAAGTCATGCTGGTCCTCACTGCCTCCTGGAACCCCTTCAAATGCCCCAGACAATGTGGCTCTCTCTGCTTTCCTGCGCACTCTATCCTCAAAAGCACCTTTTTTCACTCTCGGCAGCCTCCGCAGCAAAAAAGACAAACGTCCAGCTTTTGCTGCCACAGCAAAGGTGCCAGCGGGGAAAAGTCATGCTGGTCCTCACTGCCTCCTGGAACCCCTTCAAATGCCCCAGACAATTTGGCCCTCTCTGCTTTCCTGCGCACTCTATCCTCAAAAGCAGCTTTTTTCACTCTCGGCAGCCTCAGCAGCAAAAAAGAAAAACGTCCAGCTTTTGCTGCCACAGCAAAGGTGCCAGCGGGGAAAAGTCATGCTGGTCCTCACTGCCTCCTGGAACCCCTTCAAATGCCCCAGACAATTGGGCCCTCTCTGCTTTCCTGCGCACTCTATCCTCAAAAGCACCTTTTTCCAGTCTCGGCAGCCTCCGCAGCAAAAAAGACAAACGTCCAGCTTTTGCTGCCACAGCAAAGGTGCCAGCGGGGAAAAGTCATGCTGGTCCTCACTACCTCCTTGAAACCCTTCAAATGTCCCAGACAATTTGGCCCTCTCTGCTTTCCTTCGCACTCTATCCGCAAAAGCACCTTTTTTCACTCTCGGCAGACTCAGCAGCAAAAAAGACAAACGTCCAGCTTTTGCTGCCACAACAAAGGTGCCAGCGGGGAAAAGTCATGCTGGTCCTCACTGCCTCCTGGAACCCCTTCAAATGCCCCAGACAATTTGGCCCTCTCTGCTTTCCTGCGAACTCTATCCTCAAAAGCACCTTTTTTCACTCTCAGCAGCCTCCCGAGCAAAAAAAAAACGTCCAGCTTTTGCTGCCACAGCAAAGGTGTCAGCGGGGAAAAATCATGCTGGTCCTCACTGCCTCCTGGAACCCCTTCAAATGCCCCAGACAATTTGGCCCTCTCTGATTTCCTGCGCACTCTATCCTCAAAAGCACCTTTTTTCACTCTCAGCGGCCTCCGCAACAAAAAAGACAAACGTCCAGCTTTTGCTGCCACAGCAAAGGTGCCAGCAGGGAAAAGTGATGCTGGTCCTCACTGCCTCCTGGAACCCCTTCAAATGCCCCAGACAATTTGGCCCTCTCTGCTTTTCTGCGCACTCTATCCTCAAAAGCACCTTTTTTCACTCTCAGCAGCCTCAGCAGCAAAAAAGACAAACGTCCAGCTTTTGCTGCCACAGCAAAGGTGCCAGCGGGGAAAAGTCATGCTGGTCCTCACTACCTCCTTGAAACCCTTCAAATGTCCCAGACAATTTGGCCCTCTCTGCTTTCCTTCGCACTCTATCCGCAAAAGCACCTTTTTTCACTCTCGGCAGACTCAGCAGCAAAAAAGACAAACGTCCAGCTTTTGCTGCCACAGCAAAGGTGCCAGCGGGGAAAAGTCATGCTGGTCCTCACTGCCTCCTGGAACCCCTTCAAATGCCCCAGACAATTTGGCCCTCTCTGCTTTCCTGCGAACTCTATCCTCAAAAGCACCTTTTTTCACTCTCAGCAGCCTCTGCAACAAAAAAGACAAACGTCCAGCTTTTGCTGCCACAGCAAAGGTGCCAGCGGGGAAAAGTCATGCTGGTCCTCACTGCCTCCTGGAACGCCTTCAAATGCCCCAGACAATTTGGCCCTCTCTGCTTTTCTGCGCACTCTATCCTCAAAAGCACCTTTTTTCACTCTCGGCAGCCTCCCCAGCAAAAAAGACAAACGTCCAGCTTTTGCTGCCACAGCAAAGGTGCCAGCGGGGAAAAGTCATGCTGGTCCTCACTGCCTCCTGGAACCCCTTCAAATGCCCCAGACAATTTGGCTCTCTCTGCTTTCCTGCGCACTCTATCCTCAAAAGCACCTTTTTTCACTCTCGGCAGCCTCCGCAGCAAAAAAGACAAACGTCCAGCTTTTGCTGCCACAGCAAAGGTGCCAGCGGGGAAAAGTCATGCTGGTCCTCACTGCCTCCTGGAACCCCTTCAAATGCCCCAGACAATTTGGCCCTCTCTGCTTTCCTGCGCACTCTATCCTCAAAAGCAGCTTTTTTCACTCTCGGCAGCCTCAGCAGCAAAAAAGACAAACGTCCAGCTTTTGCTGCCACAGCAAAGGTGCCAGCGGGAAAAGTCATGCTGGTCCTCACTGCCTCCTGGAACCCCTTCAAATGCCCCAGACAATTGGGCCCTCTCTGCTTTCCTGCGCACTCTATCCTCAAAAGCACCTTTTTCCAGTCTCGGCAGCCTCCGCAGCAAAAAAGACAAACGTCCAGCTTTTGCTGCCACAGCAAAGGTGCCAGCGGGGAAAAGTCATGCTGGTCCTCACTATCTCCTTGAAACCCTTCAAATGTCCCAGACAATTTGGCCCTCTCTGCTTTCCTTCGCACTCTATCCGCAAAAGCACCTTTTTTCACTCTCGGCAGACTCAGCAGCAAAAAAGACAAACGTCCAGCTTTTGCTGCCACAGCAAAGGTGCCAGCGGGGAAAAGTCATGCTGGTCCTCACTGCCTCCTGGAACCCCTTCAAATGCCCCAGACAATTTGGCCCTCTCTGCTTTCCTGCGCACTCTATCCTCAAAAGCACCTTTTTTCACTCTCGGCAGCCTCCGCAGCAAAAAAGAAAAACGTCCAGCTTTTGCTGCCACAGCAAAGTTGCCAGCGGGGAAAAGTCATGCTGGTCCTCACTACCTCATGGAACCCCTTCAAATGCCCCAGACAATTTGGCCCTCTCTGCTTTCCTGCGCACTCTATTCTCAAAAGCACCTTTTTTCACTCTCGGCAGCCTCCCCAGCAAAAAAGACAAACGTCCAGCTTTTGCTGCCACAGCAAAGGTGCCAGCGGGGAAAAATCATGCTGGTCCTCACTGCCTCCTGGAACCCCTTCAAATGCCCCAGACAATTTGGCCCTCTCTGATTTCCTGCGCACTCTATCCTCAAAAGCACCTTTTTTCACTCTCAGCGGCCTCCGCAACAAAAAAGACAAACGTCCAGCTTTTGCTGCCACAGCAAAGGTGCCAGCAGGGAAAAGTGATGCTGGTCCTCACTGCCTCCTGGAACCCCTTCAAATGCCCCAGACAATTGGGCCCTCTCTGCTTTTCTGCGCACTCTATCCTCAAAAGCACCTTTTTTCACTCTCGGCAGCCTCCCCAGCAAAAAAGACAAACGTCCAGCTTTTGCTGCCACAGCAAAGGTGCCAGCGGGGAAAAGTCATGCTGGTCCTCACTGCCTCCTGGAACCCCTTCAAATGCCCCAGACAATTTGGCCCTCTCTGCTTTCCTGCGCACTCTATCCTCAAAAGCACCTTTTTTCACTCTCGGCAGCCTCCGCAGCAAAAAAGACAAACGTCCAGCTTTTGCTGCCACAGCAAAGGTGCCAGCGGGGAAAAGTCATGCTGGTCCTCACTGCCTCCTGGAACCCCTTCAAATGCCTTAGACAATTTGGCCCTCTCTGCTTTCCTGCGCACTCTATCCTCAAAAGCACCTTTTTCCAGTCTCGGCAGCCTCCGCAGCAAAAAAGACAAACGTCCAGCTTTTGCTGCCACAGCAAAGGTGCCAGCGGGGAAAAGTCATGCTGGTCCTCACTACCTCCTTGAAACCCTTCAAATGTCCCAGACATTTTGGCCCTCTCTGCTTTCCTTCGCACTCTATCCGCAAAAGCACCTTTTTTCACTCTCGGCAGACTCAGCAGCAAAAAAGACAAACGTCCAGCTTTTGCTGCCACAGCAAAGGTGCCAGCGGGGAAAAGTGATGCTGGTCCTCACTGCCTCCTGGAACCCCTTCAAATGCCCCAGACAATTTGCCCTCTCTGCTTTCCTGCGAACTCTATCCTCAAAAGCACCTTTTTTCACTCTCAGCAGCCTCTGCAACAAAAAAGACAAACGTCCAGCTTTTGCTGCCACAGCAAAGGTGCCAGCGGGGAAAAGTCATGCTGGTCCTCACTGCCTCCTGGAACGCCTTCAAATGCCCCAGACAATTTGGCCCTCTCTGCTTTTCTGCGCACTCTATCCTCAAAAGCACCTTTTTTCACTCTCGGCAGCCTCCCCAGCAAAAAAGACAAACGTCCAGCTTTTGCTGCCACAGCAAAGGTGCCAGCGGGGAAAAGTCATGCTGGTCCTCACTGCCTCCTGGAACCCCTTCAAATGCCCCAGACAATTTGGCTCTCTCTGCTTTCCTGCGCACTCTATCCTCAAAAGCACCTTTTTTCACTCTCGGCAGCCTCCGCAGCAAAAAAGACAAACGTCCAGCTTTTGCTGCCACAGCAAAGGTGCCAGCGGGGAAAAGTCATGCTGGTCCTCACTGCCTCCTGGAACCCCTTCAAATGCCCCAGACAATTGGGCCCTCTCTGCTTTCCTGCGCACTCTATCCTCAAAAGCACCTTTTTCCAGTCTCGGCAGCCTCCGCAGCAAAAAAGACAAACGTCCAGCTTTTGCTGCCACAGCAAAGGTGCCAGCGGGGAAAAGTCATGCTGGTCCTCACTACCTCCTTGAAACCCTTCAAATGTCCCAGACAATTTGGCCCTCTCTGCTTTCCTTCGCACTCTATCCGCAAAAGCACCTTTTTTCACTCTCGGCAGACTCAGCAGCAAAAAAGACAAACGTCCAGCTTTTGCTGCCACAACAAAGGTGCCAGCGGGGAAAAGTCATGCTGGTCCTCACTGCCTCCTGGAACCCCTTCAAATGCCCCAGACAATTTGGCCCTCTCTGCTTTCCTGCGCACTCTATCCTCAAAAGCACCTTTTTTCACTCTCGGCAGCCTCCCCAGCAAAAAAGACAAACGTCCAGCTTTTGCTGCCACAGCAAAGGTGCCAGCGGGGAAAAGTCATGCTGGTCCTCACTGCCTCCTGGAACCCCTTCAAATGCCCCAGACAATTTGGCCCTCTCTGCTTTCCTGCGCACTCTATCCTCAAAAGCACCTTTTTTCACTCTCGGCAGCCTCAGCAGCAAAAAAGACAAACGTCCAGCTTTTGCTGCCACAGCAAAGGTGCCAGCGGGGAAAAGTCATGCTGGTCCTCACTGCCTCCTGGAACCCCTTCAAATGCCCCAGACAATTGGGCCCTCTCTGCTTTCCTGCGCACTCTATCCTCAAAAGCACCTTTTTCCAGTCTCGGCAGCCTCCGCAGCAAAAAAGACAAACGTCCAGCTTTTGCTGCCACAGCAAAGGTGCCAGCGGGGAAAAGTCATGCTGGTCCTCACTATCTCCTTGAAACCCTTCAAATGTCCCAGACAATTTGGCCCTCTCTGCTTTCCTTCGCACTCTATCCGCAAAAGCACCTTTTTTCACTCTCGGCAGACTCAGCAGCAAAAAAGACAAACGTCCAGCTTTTGCTGCCACAGCAAAGGTGCCAGCGGGGAAAAGTCATGCTGGTCCTCACTGCCTCCTGGAACCCCTTCAAATGCCCCAGACAATTTGGCCCTCTCTGCTTTCCTGCGCACTCTATCCTCAAAAGCACCTTTTTTCACTCTCGGCAGCCTCCGCAGCAAAAAAGAAAAACGTCCAGCTTTTGCTGCCACAGCAAAGTTGCCAGCGGGGAAAAGTCATGCTGGTCCTCACTACCTCATGGAACCCCTTCAAATGCCCCAGACAATTTGGCCCTCTCTGCTTTCCTGCGCACTCTATTCTCAAAAGCACCTTTTTTCACTCTCGGCAGCCTCCCCAGCAAAAAAAAAACGTCCAGCTTTTGCTGCCACAGCAAAGGTGCCAGCGGGGAAAAATCATGCTGGTCCTCACTGCCTCCTGGAACCCCTTCAAATGCCCCAGACAATTTGGCCCTCTCTGATTTCCTGCGCACTCTATCCTCAAAAGCACCTTTTTTCACTCTCAGCGGCCTCCGCAACAAAAAAGACAAACGTCCAGCTTTTGCTGCCACAGCAAAGGTGCCAGCAGGGAAAAGTGATGCTGGTCCTCACTGCCTCCTGGAACCCCTTCAAATGCCCCATACAATTTGGCCCTCTCTGCTTTCCTGCGCACTCTATCCTCAAAAGCACCTTTTTTCACTCTCGGCAGCCTCCCCAGCAAAAAAGACAAACGTCCAGCTTTTGCTGCCACAGCAAAGGTGCCAGCGGGGAAAAGTCATGCTGGTCCTCACTGCCTCCTGGAACCCCTTCAAATGCCCCAGACAATTTGGCCCTCTCTGCTTTCCTGCGCACTCTATCCTCAAAAGCACCTTTTTTCACTCTCGGCAGCCTCCGCAGCAAAAAAGACAAACGTCCAGCTTTTGCTGCCACAGCAAAGGTGCCAGCGGGGAAAAGTCATGCTGGTCCTCACTGCCTCCTGGAACCCCTTCAAATGCCTTAGACAATTTGGCCCTCTCTGCTTTCCTGCGCACTCTATCCTCAAAAGCACCTTTTTCCAGTCTCGGCAGCCTCCGCAGCAAAAAAGACAAACGTCCAGCTTTTGCTGCCACAGCAAAGGTGCCAGCGGGGAAAAGTCATGCTGGTCCTCACTACCTCCTTGAAACCCTTCAAATGTCCCAGACATTTTGGCCCTCTCTGCTTTCCTTCGCACTCTATCCGCAAAAGCACCTTTTTTCACTCTCGGCAGACTCAGCAGCAAAAAAGACAAACGTCCAGCTTTGCTGCCACAGCAAAGGTGCCAGCGGGGAAAAGTGATGCTGGTCCTCACTGCCTCCTGGAACCCCTTCAAATGCCCCAGACAATTTGCCCTCTCTGCTTTCCTGCGAACTCTATCCTCAAAAGCACCTTTTTTCACTCTCAGCAGCCTCTGCAACAAAAAAGACAAACGTCCAGCTTTTGCTGCCACAGCAAAGGTGCCAGCGGGGAAAAGTCATGCTGGTCCTCACTGCCTCCTGGAACGCCTTCAAATGCCCCAGACAATTTGGCCCTCTCTGCTTTTCTGCGCACTCTATCCTCAAAAGCACCTTTTTTCACTCTCGGCAGCCTCCCCAGCAAAAAAGACAAACGTCCAGCTTTTGCTGCCACAGCAAAGGTGCCAGCGGGGAAAAGTCATGCTGGTCCTCACTGCCTCCTGGAACCCCTTCAAATGCCCCAGACAATTTGGCTCTCTCTGCTTTCCTGCGCACTCTATCCTCAAAAGCACCTTTTTTCACTCTCGGCAGCCTCCGCAGCAAAAAAGACAAAACGTCCAGCTTTTGCTGCCACAGCAAAGGTGCCAGCGGGGAAAAGTCATGCCGGTCCTCACTGCCTCCTGGAACCCCTTCAAATGCCCCAGACAATTTGGCCCTCTCTGCTTTCCTGCGCACTCTATCCTCAAAGCAGCTTTTTTCACTCTTGGCAGCCTCAGCAGCAAAAAGACAAACGTCCAGCTTTTGCTGCCACAGCAAAGGTGCCAGCGGGGAAAAGTCATGCTGGTCCTCACTGCCTCCTGGAACCCCTTCAAATGCCCCAGACAATTGGGCCCTCTCTGCTTTCCTGCGCACTCTATCCTCAAAAGCACCTTTTTCCCAGTCTCGGCAGCCTCCGCAGCAAAAAAGACAAACGTCCAGCTTTTGCTGCCACAGCAAAGGTGCCAGCGGGGAAAAGTCATGCTGGTCCTCACTACCTCCTTGAAACCCTTCAAATGTCCCAGACAATTTGGCCCTCTCTGCTTTCCTTCGCACTCTATCCGCAAAAGCACCTTTTTTCACTCTCGGCAGACTCAGCAGCAAAAAAGACAAACGTCCAGCTTTTGCTGCCACAACAAAGGTGCCAGCGGGGAAAAGTCATGCTGGTCCTCACTGCCTCCTGGAACCCCTTCAAATGCCCAGACAATTTTGGCCCTCTCTGCTTTCCTGCGAACTCTATCCTCAAAAGCACCTTTTTTCCACTCTCAGCAGCCTCCCGAGCAAAAAAAAAACGTCCAGCTTTTGCTGCCACAGCAAAGGTGTCAGCGGGGAAAAATCATGCTTGGTCCTCACTGCCTCCTGGGAACCTTCAAATGCCCCAGACAATTTGGCCCTCTCTGATTTCCTGCGCACTCTATCCTCAAAAGCACCTTTTTTCACTCTCAGCGGCCTCCGCAACAAAAAAGACAAACGTCCAGCTTTTGCTGCCACAGCAAAGGTGCCAGCAGGGAAAAGTGATGCTGGTCCTCACTGCCTCCTGGAACCCCTTCAAATGCCCCAGACAATTTGGCCCTCTCTGCTTTTCTGCGCACTCTATCCTCAAAAGCACCTTTTTTCACTCTCAGCAGCCTCAGCAGCAAAAAAGACAAACGTCCAGCTTTTGCTGCCACAGCAAAGGTGCCAGCGGGGAAAAGTCATGCTGGTCCTCACTACCTCCTTGAAACCCTTCAAATGTCCCAGACAATTTGGCCCTCTCTGCTTTCCTTCGCACTCTATCCGCAAAAGCACCTTTTTTCACTCTCGGCAGACTCAGCAGCAAAAAAGACAAACGTCCAGCTTTTGCTGCCACAGCAAAGGTGCCAGCGGGGAAAAGTCATGCTGGTCCTCACTGCCTCCTGGAACCCCTTCAAATGCCCCAGACAATTTGGCCCTCTCTGCTTTCCTGCGAACTCTATCCTCAAAAGCACCTTTTTTCACTCTCAGCAGCCTCCGCAACAAGAAAGACAAACGTCCAGCTTTTGCTGCCACAGCAAAGGTGCCAGCGGGGAAAAGTCATGCTGGTCCTCACTGCCTCCTGGAACGCCTTCAAATGCCCCAGACAATTTGGCCCTCTCTGCTTTTCTGCGCACTCTATCCTCAAAAGCACCTTTTTTCACTCTCGGCAGCCTCCCCAGCAAAAAAGACAAACGTCCAGCTTTTGCTGCCACAGCAAAGGTGCCAGCGGGGAAAAGTCATGCTGGTCCTCACTGCCTCCTGGAACCCCTTCAAATGCCCCAGACAATTTGGCTCTCTCTGCTTTCCTGCGCACTCTATCCTCAAAAGCACCTTTTTTCACTCTCGGCAGCCTCCGCAGCAAAAAAGACAAACGTCCAGCTTTTGCTGCCACAGCAAAGGTGCCAGCGGGGAAAAGTCATGCTGGTGCTCACTGCCTCCTGGAACCCCTTCAAATGCCCCAGACAATTGGGCCCTCTCTGCTTTCCTGCGCACTCTATCCTCAAAAGCAGCTTTTTTCACTCTCGGCAGCCTCTGCAGCAAAAAAGACAAACGTCCAGCTTTTGCTGCCACAGCAAAGGTGCCAGCGGGGAAAAGTCATGCTGGTCCTCACTGCCTCCTGGAACCCCTTCAAATGCCCCAGACAATTGGGCCCTCTCTGCTTTCCTGCGCACTCTATCCTCAAAAGCACCTTTTTCCAGTCTCGGCAGCCTCCGCAGCAAAAAAGACAAACGTCCAGCTTTTGCTGCCACAGCAAAGGTGCCAGCGGGGAAAAGTCATGCTGGTCCTCACTACCTCCTTGAAACCCTTCAAATGTCCCAGACAATTTGGCCCTCTCTGCTTTCCTTCGCACTCTATCCGCAAAAGCACCTTTTTTCACTCTCGGCAGCCTCCCGAGCAAAAAAAAAACGTCCAGCTTTTGCTGCCACAGCAAAGGTGCCAGCGGGGAAAAGTCATGCTGGTCCTCACTGCCTCCTGGAACCCCTTCAAATGCCCCAGACAATTTGGCCCTCTCTGCTTTCCTGCGCACTCTATCCTCAAAAGCACCTTTTTTCACTCTCAGCGGCCTCCGCAACAAAAAAGACAAACGTCCAGCTTTTGCTGCCACAGCAAAGGTGCCAGCAGGGAAAAGTGATGCTGGTCCTCACTGCCTCCTGGAACCCCTTCAAATGCCCCAGACAATTGGGCCCTCTCTGCTTTCCTGCGCACTCTATCCTCAAAAGCACCTTTTTTCACTCTTGGCAGCCTCCGCAGCAAAAAAGACAAACGTCCAGCTTTTGCTGCCACAGCAAAGGTGCCAGCGGGGAAAAGTCATGCTGGTCCTCACTGCCTCCTGGAACCCCTTCAAATGCCCCAGACAATTTGGCCCTCTCTGCTTTTCTGCGCACTCTATCCTCAAAAGCACCTTTTTTCACTCTTGGCAGCCTCCCCAGCAAAAAAGACAAACGTCCAGCTTTTGCTGCCACAGCAAAGGTGCCAGCGGGGAAAAGTCATGCTGGTCCTCACTGCCTCCTGGAACCCCTTCAAATGCCCCAGACAATTTGGCCCTCTCTGCTTTCCAGCGCACTCTATCCTCAAAAGCACCTTTTTTCACTCTCGGCAGCCTCCGCAGCAAAAAAGACAAACGTCCAGCTTTTGCTGCCACAGCAAAGGTGCCAGCGGGGAAAAGTCATGCTGGTCCTCACTGCCACCTGGAACCCCTTCAAATGCCCCAGACAATGTGGCCCTTTCTGCTTTCCTGTGCACTCTAACCTCAAAAGCACCGTTTTTCACTCTTGGCAGCCTCCCCAGCAAAAAATAAAAACGTCCAGCTTTTGCTGCCACAGCAAAGGTGCCACTCGGAAAAGTCATGCTGGTCCTCACTGCCTCCTGGAACCCCTTCAAATGCCCCAGACAATTGGGCCCTCTCTGCTTTCCTGCGCACTCTATCCTCAAAAGCACCTTTTTCCAGTCTCGGCAGCCTCCGCAGCAAAAAAGACAAACGTCCAGCTTTTGCTGCCACAGCAAAGGTGCCAGCGGGGAAAAATCATGCTGGTCCTCACTGCCTCCTGGAACCCCTTCAAATGCCCCAGACAATTTGGCCCTCTCTGCTTTCCTGCGCACTCTATCGTCAAAAGCACCTTTTTTCACTCTCGGCAGCCTCCGCAGCAAAAAAGACAAACGTCCAGCTTTTGCTGCCACAGCAAAGGTGCCAGCGGGGAAAAGTCATGCTGGTCCTCACTGCCTCCTGGAACCCCTTCAAATGCCCCAGACAATTTGGCCCTCTCTGCTTTCCTGCGGACTCTATCCTCAAAAGCACCTTTTTTCACTCTCGGCAGCCTCCCCAGCAAAAAAGACAAACGTCCAGCTTTTGCTGCCACAGCAAAGGTGCCAGCGGGGAAAAGTGATGCTGGTCCTCACTGCCTCCTGGAACCCCTTCAAATGCCCCAGACTATTGGGCCCTCTCTGCTTTCCTGCGCACTCTATCCTCAAAAGCACCTTTTTCCAGTCTCAGCAGACTCCGCAGCAAAAAAGACAAACGTCCAGCTTTTGCTGCCACAGCAAAGGTGCCAGCTCGGAAAAGTCATGCTGGTCCTCACTACCTCCTTGAAACCCTTTAAATGTCCCAGACAATTTGGCCCTCTCTGCTTTCCTGCGCACTCTAGCCTCAAAAGCACCGTTTTTCACTCTCGGCAGCCTCCGCAGCAAAAAAGACAAGGGTCCAGCTTTTGCAGCCACAGCAAAGGTGCCAGCGGTGAAAAGTGATGCTTGTCCTCACTGCCTCCTGGAACCCCTTCAAATGCCCCAGACAATTTGGCCCTCTCTGCTTTCCTGCGCACTCTAACCTCTAAAGCACCTTTTTTCACTCTCAGCAGCCTCCGCAGCAAAAAAGAAAAACGTCCAGCTTTTGCTGCCACAGCAAAGGTGCCAGCGGGGAAAAGTCATGCTGGTCCTCACTGCCTCCTGGAACCCCTTCAAATGCCCCAGACAATTGGGCCCTCTCTGCTTTCCTGCGCACTCTATCCTCAAAAGCACCTTTTTTCACTCTCAGCAGCCTCTGCAACAAAAAAGACAAACGTCCAGCTTTTGCTGCCACAGCAAAGGTACCAGCGGGGAAAAGTGATGCTGGTCCTCACTGCCTCCTGGAACCCCTTCAAATGCCCTAGACAATTTGGCCCTCTCTGCTTTCCTGCGCACTCTATCCTCAAAAGCACCTTTTTTCACTCTCGGCAGCCTCCGCAGCAAAAAAGAAAAACGTCCAGCTTTTGCTGCCACAGCAAAGGTGCCAGCTCGGAAAAGTGATGCTGGTCCTCACTACCTCATGGAACCCCTTCAAATGCCCCAGACAATTTGGCCCTCTCTGCTTTCCTGCGCACTCTATCCTCAAAAGCACCTTTTTTCAATCTCGGCAGCCTCCCCAGCAAAAAACAAACGTCCAGCTTTTGCTGCCACAGCAAAGGTGTCAGCGGGGAAAAATCATGCTGGTCCTCACTGCCTCCTGGAACCCCTTCAAATGCCCCAGACAATTTGGCCCTCTCTGCTTTCCTGCGCACTCTATCCTCAAAAGCACCTTTTTTCACTCTTGGCAGCCTCCCCAGCAAAAAAGACAAACGTCCAGCTTTTGCTGCCACAGCAAAGGTGCCAGCGGGGAAAAGTCATGCTGGTCCTCACTGCCTCCTGGAACCCCTTCAAATGCCCCAGACAATTTGGCCCTCTCTGCTTTCCTGCGCACTCTATCCTCAAAAGCACCTTTTTTCACTCTTGGCAGCCTCAGCAGCAAAAAAGACAAACGTCCAGCTTTTGCTGCCATAGCAAAGGTGCCAGCGGGGAAAAGTCATGCTGGTCCTCACTGCCTCCTGGAACCCCTTCAAATGCCCCAGACAATTTGGCACTCTCTGCTTTCCAGCGCACTCTATCCTCAAAAGCACCTTTTTTCACTCTCGGCAGCCTCCGCAGCAAAAGACAAACGTCCAGCTTTTGCTGCCACAGCAAAGGTGCCAGCGGGGAAAAGTCATGCTGGTCCTCACTGCCTCCTGGAACCCCTTCAAATGCCCTAGACAATTTGGCCCTCTCTGCTTTCCTGCGCACTCTAACCTCAAAAGCACATTTTTTTCATTCTCGGCAGCCTCCGCAGCAAAAAAGAAAAACGTCCAGCTTTTGCTGCCACAGCAAAGGTGCCATCGGGGAAAAGTCATGCTGGTCCTCACTGCCTCCTGGAACCCCTTCAAATGCCCCATACAATTTGGCCCTCTCTGCTTTCCTGCGCACTCTAGCCTCAAAAGCACCTTTTTTCACTCTCGGCAGCCTCCCCAGCAAAAAAGACAAACGTCCAGCTTTTGCTGCCACAGCAAAGGTGCCAGCGGGGAAAAGTCATGCTGGTCCTCACTGCCTCCTGGAACCCCTTCAAATGCCCCAGACAATTTGGCCCTCTCTGCTTTCCTGCGCACTCTATCCTCAAAAGCAGTTTTTTTCACTCTTGGCAGCCTCAGCAGCAAAAAAGAAAAACGTCCAGCTTTTGCTGCCACAACAAAGGTGCCAGCAGGGAAAAGTCATGCTGGTCCTCACTGCCTCCTGGAACCCCTTCAAATGCCCCAGACTATTGGGCCCTCTCTGCTTTCCTGCGCACTCTATCCTCAAAAGCACCTTTTTTCAGTCTCGGCAAACTCCGCAGCAAAAAAGACAAACGTCCAGCTTTTGCTGCCACAGCAAAGGTGCCAGCGGGGAAAAGTCATGCTGGTCCTCACTGCCTCCTGGAACCCCTTCAAATGCCCCAGACAATTTGGCCCTCTCTGCTTTCCTGCGGCTCCTATCCTCAAAAGCACGTTTTTCCACTCTCGGCAGCCTCCCCAGCAAAAAAGACAAACGTCCAGCTTTTGCTGCCACAGCAAAGGTGTCAGCGGGGAAAAATCATGCTGGTCCTCACTGCCTCCTGGAACCCCTTCAAATGCCCCAGACAATTTGGCCCTCTCTGCTTTCCTGCGCACTCTATCCTCAAAAGCACCTTTTTCCAGTCTCGGCAGCCTCCGCAGCAAAAAAAGACAAACGTGCAGCTTTTGCTGCCACAGCAAAGGTGCCAGCGGGGAAAAGTCATGCTGGTCCTCACTGCCTCCTGGAACCCCTTCAAATGCCCCAGACAATTTGGCCCTTTCTGCTTTCCTGCGCACTCTATCCTCAAAAGCACCTTTTTATCACTCTCGGCAGCCTCCCCAGCAAAAAAGACAAACGTCCAGCTTTTGCTGCCACAGCAAAGGTGCCAGCGGGGAAAAGTCATGCTGGTCCTCACTGCCTCCTGGAACCCCTTCAAATGCCCCAGACAATTTGGCCCTCTCTGCTTTCCTGCGCACTCTATCCTCAAAAGCACCTTTTTTCACTCTTGGCAGCCTCAGCAGCAAAAAAGACAAACGTCCAGCTTTTGCTGCCACAGCAAAGGTGCCAGCGGGGAAAAGTCATGCTGGTCCTCACTGCCTCCTGGAACCCCTTCAAATGCCCCAGACAATTTGGCCCTCTCTGCTTTCCTGCGCACTCTATCCTCAAAAGCACCGTTTTTCACTCTCGGCAGCCTCCCCAGCAAAAAAGACAAACGTCCAGCTTTTGCTGCCACAGCAAAGGTGCCAGCGGGGAAAAGTAATGCTGGTCCTCACTGCCTCCTGGAACCCCTTCAAATGCCCCAGACAATTTGGCCCTCTCTGCTTTCCTGCGCACTCTATCCTCAAAAGCACCTTTTTTCACTCTCGGCAGCCTCCCCAGCAAAAAAGACAAACGTCCAGCTTTTGCTGCCACAGCAAAGGTGCCAGCTCGGAAAAGTCATGCTGGTCCTCACTGCCTCCTTGAAACCCTTCAAATGCCCCAGACAATTTGGCCCTCTCTGCTTTCCTGCGCACTCTATCCTCAAAAGCACCTTTTTTCACTCTCGGCAGCCTCCGCAGCAAAAAAGACAAACGTCCAGCTTTTGCTGCCACAGCAAAGGTGCCAGCGGGGAAAAGTCATGCTGGTCCTCACTGCCTCCTGGAACCCCTTCAAATGCCCCAGACAATTTGGCCCTCTCTGCTTTCCTGCGCACTCTATCCTCAAAAGCACCTTTTTTCACTCTTGGCAGCCTCAGCAGCAAAAAAGACAAACGTCCAGCTTTTGCTGCCACAGCAAAGGTGCCAGCGGGGAAAAGTCATGCTGGTCCTCACTGCCTCCTGGAACCCCTTCAAATGCCCCAGACAATTTGGCCCTCTCTGCTTTCCTGCGCACTCTATCCTCAAAAGCACCGTTTTTCACTCTCGGCAGCCTCCCCAGCAAAAAAGACAAACGTCCAGCTTTTGCTGCCACAGCAAAGGTGCCAGCGGGGAAAAGTAATGCTGGTCCTCACTACCTCATGGAACCCCTTCAAATGCCCCAGACAATTTGGCCCTCTCTGCTTTCCTGCGCACTCTATCCTCAAAAGCACCTTTTTTCACTCTCGGCAGCCTCCGCAGCAAAAAAGAAAAATGTCCAGCTTTTGCTGCCACAGCAAAGGTGCCAGCGGGGAAAAGTCATGCTGGTCCTCACTGCCTCCTGGAACCCCTTCAAATGCCCCAGACAATTTGGCCCTCTCTGCTTTCCTGCGCACTCTATCCTCAAAAGCACCTTTTTTCACTCTCGGCAGCCTCCCCAGCAAAAAAGACAAACGTCCAGCTTTTGCTGCCACAGCAAAGGTGCCAGCGGGGAAAATTCATGCTGGTCCTCACTGCCTCCTGGAACCCCTTCAAATGCCCCAGACAATTTGGCCCTCTCTGCTTTCCTGCGCACTCTATCCTCAAAAGCACCTTTTTCCAGTCTCGGCAGCCTCGGCAGCAAAAAAGACAAACGTCCAGCTTTTGCTGCCACAGCAAAGGTGCCAGCGGGGAAAAGTCATGCTGGTCCTCACTACCTCCTTGAAACCCTTCAAATGTCCCAGACAATTTGGCCCTCTCTGCTTTCCTTCGCACTCTATCCTCAAAAGCACCTT
Organism: Vanellus vanellus; assembly: GCF_965231255.1. Taxonomy (NCBI): domain Eukaryota; kingdom Metazoa; phylum Chordata; class Aves; order Charadriiformes; family Charadriidae; genus Vanellus; species Vanellus vanellus. Next base: position 138,255 of record NW_028128129.1, read on the forward strand.
TTTTCACTCTTGGCAGCCTCTGCAGCAAAAAAGACAAACGTCCAGCTTTTGCTGCCACAGCAAAGGTGCCAGCGGGGATAAGTGATGCTGGTCCTCACTGCCTCCTGGAACCCCTTCAAATGCCCCAGACAATTTGGCCCTCTCTGCTTTCCTGCGCACTCTAGCCTCAAAAGCACCTTTTTTCACTCTCGGCAGCCTCCGCAGCAAAAAAGACAAACGTCCAGCTTTTGCTGCCACAGCAAAGGTGCCAGCGGGGAAAAGTCATGCTGGTCCTCACTGCCTCCTGGAACCCCTTCAAATGCCCCAGACAATTTGGCCCTCTCTGCTTTCCTGCGCACTCTATCCTCAAAAGCACCGTTTTTCACTCTCGGCAGCCTCAGCAGCAAAAAAGACAAACGTCCAGCTTTTGCTGCCACAGCAAAGGTGCCAGCGGGGAAAAGTCATGCTGGTCCTCACTGCCTCCTGGAACCCCTTCAAATGCCCCAGACAATTTGGCCCTCTCTGCTTTCCTGCGCACTCTATCCTCAAAAGCACCGTTTTTCACTCTCGGCAGCCTCCCCAGCAAAAAAGACAAACGTCCAGCTTTTGCTGCCACAGCAAAGGTGCCAGCGGGGAAAAGTCATGCTGGTCCTCACTACCTCCTGGAACCCCTTGAAATGCCCCAGACAATTTGGCCCTCTCTGCTTTCCTGCGCACTCTATCCTCAAAAGCACCTTTTTTCACTCTCGGCAGCCTCCCCAGCAAAAAAGACAAACGTCCAGCTTTTGCTGCCACAGCAAAGGTGCCAGCGGGGAAAAGTCATGCTGGTCCTCACTGCCTCCTGGAACCCCTTCAAATGCCCCAGACAATTTGGCCCTCTCTGCTTTCCTGCGCAGTCTATCCTCAAAAGCACCTTTTTCCAGTCTCGGCAGCCTTGGCAGCAAAAAAGACAAACGTCCAGCTTTTGCTGCCACAGCAAAGGTGCCAGCGGGGAAAAGTCATGCTGGTCCTCACTACCTCCTTGAAACCCTTCAAATGTCCCAGACAATTTGGCCCTCTCTGCTTTCCTTCGTACTCTATCCTCAAAAGCACCTTTTTTCACTCTCGGCAGACTCAGCAGCAAAAAAGACAAACGTCCAGCTTTTGCTGCCACAGCAAAGGTGCCAGCGGGGAAAAGTCATGCTGGTCCTCACTGCCTCCTGGAACCCCTTCAAATGCCCCAGACAATTTGGCCCTCTCTGCTTTCCTGCGCACTCTATCGTTAAAAGAACGTTTTTCCAGTCTCGGCAGCCTCCGCAGCAAAAAAGACAAACGTCCAGCTTTTGCTGCCACAGCAAAGGTGCCAGCGGGGAAAAGTCATGCTGGTCCTCAGTGCCTCCTGGAACCCCTTCAAATGCCCCAGACAATTTGGCCCTCTCTGCTTTCCTGCGCAGAATATACTCAAAAGCACCTTTTTTCACTCTTGGCAGCCTCCGCAGCAAAAAAGACAAATGTCCAGCTTTTGCTGCCACAGCAAAGGTGCCAGCGGGGAAACGTCATGCTGGTCCTCACTACCTCCTTGAAACCCTTCAAATGCCCCAGACAATTTGGCCCTCTCTGCTTTCCTGCGCACTCTATCCTCAAAAGCACCTTTTTTCACTCTCGGCAGCCTCCCCAGAAGAAAAGACAAACGTCCAGCTTTTGCTGCCACAGCAAAGGTGCCAGCGGGGAAAAGTCATGCTGGTCCTCACTGCCTCCTGGAACCCCTTCAAATGCCCCAGACAATTTGGCACTCTCTGCTTTCCAGCGCACTCTATCCTCAAAAGCACCTTTTTTCACTCTCGGCAGCCTCTGCAGCAAAAAAGACAAACGTCCAGCTTTTGCTGCCACAGCAAAGGTGCCAGCGGGGAAAAGTCATGCTGGTCCTCACTGCCTCCTTGAACCCCTTCAAATGCCCTAGACAATTTGGCCCTCTCTGCTTTCCTGCGCACTCTAACCTCAAAAGCACCTTTTTTTCATTCTCAGCAGCCTCCGCAGCAAAAAAGAAAAACGTCCAGCTTTTGCTGCCACAGCAAAGGTGCCAGCGGGGAAAAGTCATGCTGGTCCTCACTGCCTCCTGGAACCCCTTCAAATGCCCCAGACAATTTGGCCCTCTCTGCTTTCCTGCGCACTCTAGCCTCAAAAGCACCTTTTTTCACTCTCGGCAGCCTCCGCAGCAAAAAAGAAAAACGTCCAGCTTTTGCTGCCACAGCAAAGGTGCCAGCGGGGAAAAGTCATGCTGGTCCTCACTGCCTCCTGGAACCCCTTCAAATGCCCCAGACAATTTGGCCCTCTCTGCTTTCCTGCGCAGTCTATCCTCAAAACACCTTTTTCCAGTCTCGGCAGCCTCGGCAGCAAAAAAGACAAACGTCCAGCTTTTGCTGCCACAGCAAAGGTGCCAGCGGGGAAAAGTCATGCTGGTCCTCACTACCTCCTTGAAACCCTTCAAATGTCCCAGACAATTTGGCCCTCTCTGCTTTCCTGCGCACTCTATCCTCAAAAGCACCTTTTTTCACTCTTGGCAGCCTCAGCAGCAAAAAAGACAAACGTCCAGCTTTTGCTGCCACAGCAAAGGTGCCAGCGGGGAAAAGTCATGCTGGTCCTCACTGCCTCCTGGAACCCCTTCAAATGCCCCAGACAATTTGGCCCTCTCTGCTTTCCTGCGCACTCTATCGTTAAAAGCACCTTTTTCCAGTCTCGGAAGCCTCCCCAGCAAAAAAGACAAACGTCCAGCTTTTGCTGCCACAGCAAAGGTGCCAGCGGGGAAAAGTCATGCTGGTCCTCACTGCCTCCTGGAACCCCTTCAAATGCCCCAGACAATTTGGCCCTCTCTGCTTTCCTGCGCACTCTGTCCTCAAAAGCAACTTTTTTCACTCTCAGCAGCCTCCGCAGCAAAAAAGAAAAACGTCCAGCTTTTGCTGCCACAGCAAAGGTGCCAGCGGGGAAAAGTCATGCTGGTCCTCACTGCCTCCTGGAACCCCTTCAAATGCCCCAGACAATTTGGCCCTCTCTGCTTTCCTGCGCACTCTATCCTCAAAAGCACCTTTTTTCACTCTCAGCAGCCTCTGCTACAAAAAAGACAAACGTCCAGCTTTTGCTGCCACAGCAAAGGTGCCAGCGGGGAAAAGTGATGCTGGTCCTCACTGCCTCCTGGAACCCCTTCAAATGCCCCAGACAATTGGGCCCTCTCTGCTTTCCTGCGCACTCTATCCTCAAAAGCACCTTTTTTCACTCTCAGCAGCCTCTGCAACAAAAAAGACAAACGTCCAGCTTTTGCTGCCACAGCAAAGGTGCCAGCGGGGAAAAGTGATGCTGGTCCTCACTGCCTCCTGGAACCCCTTCAAATGCCCCAGACAATTTGGCCCTCTCTGCTTTCCTGCGCACTCCATCCTCAAAAGCACCTTTTTTCACTCTCGGCAGCCTCCCCAGCAAAAAAAAAAACGTCCAGCTTTTGCTGCCACAGCAAAGGTGCCAGCGGGGAAAAGTCATGCTGGTCCTCACTGCCTCCTGGAACCCCTTCAAATGCCCCAGACAATTTGGCCCTCTCTGCTTTCCTGTGAACTCTAACGTCAAAAGCACCTTTTTTCACTCTTGGCAGCCTCAGCAGCAAAAAAGACAAACGTCCAGCTTTTGCTGCCACAGTAAAGGTGCCAGCGGGGAAAAGTCATGCTGGTCCTCACTACCTCCTGGAACCCCTTCAAATGCCCCAGACAATTTGGCCCTCTCTGCTTTCCTGCGGCTCCTATCCTCAAAAGCACGTTTTTTCACTCTCAGCAGCCTCAGCAGCAAAAAAGACAAATGTCCAGCTTTTGCTGCCGCAGCAAAGGTGCCAGCGGGGAAAAGTCATGCTGGTCCTCACTGCCTCCTGGAACCCCTTCAAATGCCCCAGACAATTTGGCACTCTCTGCTTTCCTACGCACTCTATCCTCAAAAGCACCGTTTTTCACTCTCGGCATCCTCCGCATCAAAAAAGACAAACGTCCAGCTTTTGCTGCCACAGCAAAGGTGCCAGCGGGGAAAACTCATGCTGGTCCTCAGTGCCTCCTGGAACCCCTTCAAATGCCCCAGACAATTTGGCCCTCTCTGCTTTCCTGCGCACTCTATCCTCAAAAGCACCTTTTTTCACTCTCGGCAGCCTCCGCAGCAAAAAAGACAAATGTCCAGCTTTTGCTGCCACAGCAAAGGTGCCAGCGGGGAAAAGTGATGCTGGTCCTCACTGCCTCCTGGAACCCCTTCAAATACACCATACAATTTGGTCCTCTCTGCTTTCCTGCACACTCTATCCTCAAAAGCACCTTTTTTCACTCTCGGCAGCTTCCGCAGCAAAAAAGACAAACGTCCAGCTTTTGCTGCCACAGCAAAGGTGCCAGCGGGGAAAAGTCATGCTGGTCCTCAGTGCCTCCTGGAACCCCTTCAAATGCCCCAGACAATTTGGCCCTCTCTGCTTTCCTGCGCACAATATCCTCAAAAGCACCTTTTTTCACTCTTGGCAGCCTCCCAGGCAAAAAAGACAAATGTCCAGCTTTTGCTGCCACAGCAAAGGTGCCAGCGGGGAAATGTCATGCTGGTCCTCACTACCTCCTTGAAACCCTTCAAATGCCCCAGACAATTTGGCCCTCTCTGCTTTCCTTCGCACTCTATCCTCAAAAGCACCTTTTTTCACTCTCGGCAGCCTCCCCAGCAAAAAAGACAAACGTCCAGCTTTTGCTGCCACAGCAAAGGTGCCAGCGGGGAAAAGTCATGCTGGTCCTCACTGCGTCCTGGAACCCCTTCAAATGCCCCAGACAATTTGGCCCTCTCTGCTTTCCTACGCACTCTATCCTCAAAAGCACCGTTTTTCACTCTCGGCAGACTCAGCAGCAAAAAAGACAAACGTCCAGCTTTTGCTGCCACAGCAAAGGTGCCAGCGGGGAAAAGTCATGCTGGTCCTCACTGCCTCCTGGAACCCCTTCAATGCCCCAGACAATTTGGCCCTCTCTGCTTTCCTGCGCACTCTATCCTCAAAAGCACCGTTTTTCACTCTCGGCAGCCTCCCCAGCAAAAAAGACAAACGTCCAGCTTTTGCTGCCACAGCAAAGGTGCCAGCGGGGAAAAGTGATGCTTGTCCTCACTGCCTCCTGGAACCCCTTCAAATGCCCCAGACAATTTGGCCCTCTTTGCTTTCCTGCGCACTCTATCGTTAAAAGAACGTTTCTCCAGTCTCGGCAGCCTCTGCAGCAAAAAAGACAAACGTCCAGCTTTTGCTGCCACAGCAAAGGTGCCAGCGGGGAAAAGTCATGCTGGTCCTCACTGCCTCCTGGAATCCCTTCAAAATGCCCCAGACAATTGGGCCCTCTCTGCTTTCCTGCGCACTCTATCCTCAAAAGCACCTTTTTTCACTCTCAGCAGCCTCTGCAACAAAAAAGACAAACGTCCAGCTTTTGCTGCCACAGCAAAGGTGCCAGCGGGGAAAAGTCATGCTGGTCCTCACTGCCTCCTGGAACCCCTTCAAATGCCCTAGATAATTTGGCCCTCTCTGCTTTCCTGCGCACTCTATCCTCAAAGCACCTTTTTTCACTCTCAGCAGCCTCCGCAGCAAAAAAGAAAAACGTCCAGCTTTTGCTGCCACAGCAAAGGTGCCATCGGGGAAAAGTCATGCTGGTCCTCACTGCCTCCTGGAACCCCTTCAAATGCCCCAGACAATTGGGCCCTCTCTGCTTTCCTGCGCACTCTATCCTCAAAAGCACCTTTTTTCACTCTCAGCAGCCTCTGCAACAAAAAAGACAAACGTCCAGCTTTTGCTGCCACAGCAAAGGTGCCAGCGGGGAAAAGTGATGCTGGTCCTCACTGCCTCCTGGAACCCCTTCAAATGCCCTAGACAATTTGGCCCTCTCTGCTTTCCTGCGTACTCTATCCTCAAAAGCACCTTTTATCACTCTCAGCAGCCTCCGCAGCAAAAAAGACAAACGTCCAGCTTTTGCTGCCACAGCAAAGGTGCCAGCTCGGAAAAGTCATGCTGGTCCTCACTACCTCATGGAACCCCTTCAAATGCCCCAGACAATTTGGCCCTCTCTGCTTTCCTGCGCACTCCATCCTCAAAAGCACCTTTTTTCACTCTCGGCACCCTCCCCAGCAAAAAAAAAAAACGTCCAGCTTTTGCTGCCACAGCAAAGGTGCCAGCGGGGAAAAGTCATGCTGGTCCTCACTGCCTCCTGGAACCCCTTCAAATGCCCCAGACAATTTGGCCCTCTCTGCTTTCCTGCGCTCTCTATCCTCAAAAGCACCTTTTTTCACTCTCAGCAGCCTCTGCAACAAAAAAGACAAGGGTCCAGCTTTTGCTGCCACAGCAAAGGTGCCAGCGGGGAAAAGTGATGCTGGTCCTCACTGCCTCCTGGAACCCCTTCAAATGTCCCAGACAATTTGGCCCTCTCTGCTTTCCTGCGCACTCTATCCTCAAAAGCACCTTTTTTCACTCTCGGCAGCCTCCCCAGCAAAAAAGACAAACGTCCAGCTTTTGCTGCCACAGCAAAGGTGCCAGCTGGGAAAAGTGATGCTGGTCCTCACTGCCTCCTGGAACCCCTTCAAATGCCCTAGACAATTTGGCCCTCTCTGCTTTCCTGCGTACTCTATCCTCAAAAGCACCTTTTATCACTCTCAGCAGCCTCCGCAGCAAAAAAGACAAACGTCCAGCTTTTGCTGCCACAGCAAAGGTGCCAGCTCGGAAAAGTCATGCTGGTCCTCACTACCTCATGGAACCCCTTCAAATGCCCCAGACAATTTGGCCCTCTCTGCTTTCCTGCGCACTCCATCCTCAAAAGCACCTTTTTTCACTCTCGGCACCCTCCCCAGCAAAAAAAAAAACGTCCAGCTTTTGCTGCCACAGCAAAGGTGCCAGCGGGGAAAAGTCATGCTGGTCCTCACTGCCTCCTGGAACCCCTTCAAATGCCCCAGACAATTTGGCCCTCTCTGCTTTCCTGCGCTCTCTATCCTCAAAAGCACCTTTTTTCACTCTCAGCAGCCTCTGCAACAAAAAAGACAAGGGTCCAGCTTTTGCTGCCACAGCAAAGGTGCCAGCGGGGAAAAGTGATGCTGGTCCTCACTGCCTCCTGGAACCCCTTCAAATGTCCCAGACAATTTGGCCCTCTCTGCTTTCCTGCGCACTCTATCCTCAAAAGCACCTTTTTTCACTCTCGGCAGCCTCCCCAGCAAAAAAGACAAACGTCCAGCTTTTGCTGCCACAGCAAAGGTGCCAGCTGGGAAAAGTGATGCTGGTCCTCACTGCCTCCTGGAACCCCTTCAAATGCCCTAGACAATTTGGCCCTCTCTGCTTTCCTGCGTACTCTATCCTCAAAAGCACCTTTTATCACTCTCAGCAGCCTCCGCAGCAAAAAAGACAAACGTCCAGCTTTTGCTGCCACAGCAAAGGTGCCAGCTCGGAAAAGTCATGCTGGTCCTCACTACCTCATGGAACCCCTTCAAATGCCCCAGACAATTTGGCCCTCTCTGCTTTCCTGCGCACTCCATCCTCAAAAGCACCTTTTTTCACTCTCGGCACCCTCCCCAGCAAAAAAAAAAACGTCCAGCTTTTGCTGCCACAGCAAAGGTGCCAGCGGGGAAAAGTCATGCTGGTCCTCACTGCCTCCTGGAACCCCTTCAAATGCCCCAGACAATTTGGCCCTCTCTGCTTTCCTGCGCTCTCTATCCTCAAAAGCACCTTTTTTCACTCTCAGCAGCCTCTGCAACAAAAAAGACAAGGGTCCAGCTTTTGCTGCCACAGCAAAGGTGCCAGCGGGGAAAAGTGATGCTGGTCCTCACTGCCTCCTGGAACCCCTTCAAATGTCCCAGACAATTTGGCCCTCTCTGCTTTCCTGCGCACTCTATCCTCAAAAGCACCTTTTTTCACTCTCGGCAGCCTCCCCAGCAAAAAAGACAAACGTCCAGCTTTTGCTGCCACAGCAAAGGTGCCAGCTGGGAAAAGTGATGCTGGTCCTCACTGCCTCCTGGAACCCCTTCAAATGCCCCATACAATTTGGCCCTCTCTGCTTTCCTGCGCACTCTATCCTCAAAAGCACCGTTTTTCACAGTCGGCAGCCTCCCCAGCAAAAAAGACAAACGTCCAGCTTTTGCTGCCACAGCAAAGGTGCCAGCTCTGAAAAGTCATGCTGGTCCTCACTGCCTCCTGGAACCCCTTCAAATGCCCCAGACAATTTGGCCCTCTCTGCTTTCCTGCGCACTCTAGCCTCAAAAGCACCTTTTTTCACTGTCGGCAGCCTCCCCAGCAAAAAAGACAAACGTCCAGCTTTTGCTGCCACAGCAAAGGTGCCAGCGGGGAAAAGTCATGCTGGTCCTCACTGCCTCCTGGAACCCCTTCAAATGCCCCAGACAATTTGGCCCTCTCTGCTTTCCTGCGCACTCTGTCCTCAAAAGCACCTTTTTTCACTCTCAGCAGCCTCCGCAGCAAAAAAGAAAAACGTCCAGCTTTTGCTGCCACAGCAAAGGTGCCAGCGGGGAAAAGTCATGCTGGTCCTCACTGCCTCCTGGAACCCCTTCAAATGCCCCAGACAATTGGGCCCTCTCTGCTTTCCTGCGCACTCTATCCTCAAAAGCACCTTTTTTCACTCTCAGCAGCCTAAGCAGCAAAAAAGAAAAACGTCCAGCTTTTGCTGCCACAGCAAAGGTGCCAGCGGGGAAAAGTCATGCTGGTCCTCACTGCCTCCTGGAACCCCTTCAAATGCCCCAGACAATTGGGCCCTCTCTGCTTTCCTGCGCACTCTATCCTCAAAAGCACCTTTTTTCACTCTCAGCAGCCTCTGCAACAAAAAAGACAAACGTCCAGCTTTTGCTGCCACAGCAAAGGTGCCAGCGGGGAAAAGTGATGCTGGTCCTCACTGCCTCCTGGAACCCCTTCAAATGCCCTAGACAATTTGGCCCTCTCTGCTTTCCTGCGCACTCTAGCCTCAAAAGCACCTTTTTTCACTCTCAGCAGCCTCCGCAGCAAAAAAGACAAACGTCCAGCTTTTGCTGCCACAGCAAAGGTGCCAGCGGGGAAAAGTCATGCTGGTCCTCACTGCCTCCTGGAACCCCTTCAAATGCCCCAGACAATTTGGCCCTCTCTGCTTTCCTGCGCACTCTATCCTCAAAAGCAGTTTTTTTCACTCTTGGCAGCCTCAGCAGCAAAAAAGAAAAACGTCCAGCTTTTGCTGCCACAACAAAGGTGCCAGCAGGGAAAAGTCATGCTGGTCCTCACTGCCTCCTGGAACCCCTTCAAATGCCCCAGACTATTGGGCCCTCTCTGCTTTCCTGCGCACTCTATCCTCAAAAGCACCTTTTTTCAGTCTCGGCAAACTCCGCAGCAAAAAAGACAAACGTCCAGCTTTTGCTGCCACAGCAAAGGTGCCAGCGGGGAAAAGTCATGCTGGTCCTCACTGCCTCCTGGAACCCCTTCAAATGCCCCAGACAATTTGGCCCTCTCTGCTTTCCTGCGGCTCCTATCCTCAAAAGCACGTTTTTCCACTCTCGGCAGCCTCCCCAGCAAAAAAGACAAACGTCCAGCTTTTGCTGCCACAGCAAAGGTGTCAGCGGGGAAAAATCATGCTGGTCCTCACTGCCTCCTGGAACCCCTTCAAATGCCCCAGACAATTTGGCCCTCTCTGCTTTCCTGCGCACTCTATCCTCAAAAGCACCTTTTTCCAGTCTCGGCAGCCTCCGCAGCAAAAAAAGACAAACGTCCAGCTTTTGCTGCCACAGCAAAGGTGCCAGCGGGGAAAAGTCATGCTGGTCCTCACTGCCTCCTGGAACCCCTTCAAATGCCCCAGACAATTTGGCCCTTTCTGCTTTCCTGCGCACTCTATCCTCAAAAGCACCTTTTTATCACTCTCGGCAGCCTCCCCAGCAAAAAAGACAAACGTCCAGCTTTTGCTGCCACAGCAAAGGTGCCAGCGGGGAAAAGTCATGCTGGTCCTCACTGCCTCCTGGAACCCCTTCAAATGCCCCAGACAATTTGGCCCTCTCTGCTTTCCTGCGCACTCTATCCTCAAAAGCACCTTTTTTCACTCTTGGCAGCCTCAGCAGCAAAAAAGACAAACGTCCAGCTTTTGCTGCCACAGCAAAGGTGCCAGCGGGGAAAAGTCATGCTGGTCCTCACTGCCTCCTGGAACCCCTTCAAATGCCCCAGACAATTTGGCCCTCTCTGCTTTCCTGCGCACTCTATCCTCAAAAGCACCGTTTTTCACTCTCGGCAGCCTCCCCAGCAAAAAAGACAAACGTCCAGCTTTTGCTGCCACAGCAAAGGTGCCAGCTCGGAAAAGTCATGCTGGTCCTCACTACCTCATGGAACCCCTTCAAATGCCCCAGACAATTTGGCCCTCTCTGCTTTCCTGCGCAGAATATACTCAAAAGCACCTTTTTTCACTCTTGGCAGCCTCCCCAGCAAAAAAGACAAACGTCCAGCTTTTGCTGCCACAGCAAAGGTGCCAGCGGGTAAAAGTCATGCTGGTCCTCACTGCCTCCTGGAACCCCTTCAAATGCCCCAGACAATTTGGCACTCTCTGCTTTCCAGCGCACTCTATCCTCAAAAGCACCTTTTTTCACTCTCGGCAGCCTCCGAAGCAAAAAAGACAAACGTCCAGCTTTTGCTGCCACAGCAAAGGTGCCAGCGGGGAAAAGTGATGCTGGTCCTCACTGCCTCCTGGAACCCCTTCAAATGCCCTAGACAATTTGGCCCTCTCTGCTTTCCTGCGCACTCTAACCTCAAAAGCACCTTTTTTTCATTCTCGGCAGCCTCCGCAGCAAAAAAGAAAAATGTCCAGCTTTTGCTGCCACAGCAAAGGTGCCAGCGGGGAAAAGTCATGCTGGTCCTCACTGCCTCCTGGAACCCCTTCAAATGCCCCAGACAATTTGGCCCTCTCTGCTTTCCTGCGCACTCTATCCTCAAAAGCACCTTTTTTCACTCTCGGCAGCCTCCCCAGCAAAAAAGACAAACGTCCAGCTTTTGCTGCCACAGCAAAGGTGCCAGCTCGGAAAAGTCATGCTGGTCCTCACTGCCTCCTTGAAACCCTTCAAATGCCCCAGACAATTTGGCCCTCTCTGCTTTCCTGCGCACTCTATCCTCAAAAGCACCTTTTTTCACTCTCGGCAGCCTCCGCAGCAAAAAAGACAAACGTCCAGCTTTTGCTGCCACAGCAAAGGTGCCAGCGGGGAAAAGTCATGCTGGTCCTCACTGCCTCCTGGAACCCCTTCAAATGCCCCAGACAATTTGGCCCTCTCTGCTTTCCTGCGCACTCTATCCTCAAAAGCACCTTTTTTCACTCTTGGCAGCCTCAGCAGCAAAAAAGACAAACGTCCAGCTTTTGCTGCCACAGCAAAGGTGCCAGCGGGGAAAAGTCATGCTGGTCCTCACTGCCTCATGGAACCCCTTCAAATGCCCCAGACAATTTGGCCCTCTCTGCTTTCCTGCGCACTCTATCCTCAAAAGCACCGTTTTTCACTCTCGGCAGCCTCCCCAGCAAAAAAGACAAACGTCCAGCTTTTGCTGCCACAGCAAAGGTGCCAGCGGGGAAAAGTAATGCTGGTCCTCACTACCTCATGGAACCCCTTCAAATGCCCCAGACAATTTGGCCCTCTCTGCTTTCCTGCGCACTCTATCCTCAAAAGCACCTTTTTTCACTCTCGGCAGCCTCCGCAGCAAAAAAGAAAAATGTCCAGCTTTTGCTGCCACAGCAAAGGTGCCAGCGGGGAAAAGTCATGCTGGTCCTCACTGCCTCCTGGAACCCCTTCAAATGCCCCAGACAATTTGGCCCTCTCTGCTTTCCTGCGCACTCTATCCTCAAAAGCACCTTTTTTCACTCTCGGCAGCCTCCCCAGCAAAAAAGACAAACGTCCAGCTTTTGCTGCCACAGCAAAGGTGCCAGCGGGGAAAATTCATGCTGGTCCTCACTGCCTCCTGGAACCCCTTCAAATGCCCCAGACAATTTGGCCCTCTCTGCTTTCCTGCGCACTCTATCCTCAAAAGCACCTTTTTCCAGTCTCGGCAGCCTCGGCAGCAAAAAAGACAAACGTCCAGCTTTTGCTGCCACAGCAAAGGTGCCAGCGGGGAAAAGTCATGCTGGTCCTCACTACCTCCTTGAAACCCTTCAAATGTCCCAGACAATTTGGCCCTCTCTGCTTTCCTTCGCACTCTATCCTCAAAAGCACCTTTTTTCACTCTTGGCAGCCTCTGCAGCAAAAAAGACAAACGTCCAGCTTTTGCTGCCACAGCAAAGGTGCCAGCGGGGATAAGTGATGCTGGTCCTCACTGCCTCCTGGAACCCCTTCAAATGCCCCAGACAATTTGGCCCTCTCTGCTTTCCTGCGCACTCTAGCCTCAAAAGCACCTTTTTTCACTCTCGGCAGCCTCCGCAGCAAAAAAGACAAACGTCCAGCTTTTGCTGCCACAGCAAAGGTGCCAGCGGGGAAAAGTCATGCTGGTCCTCACTGCCTCCTGGAACCCCTTCAAATGCCCCAGACAATTTGGCCCTCTCTGCTTTCCTGCGCACTCTATCCTCAAAAGCACCTTTTTTCACTCTTGGCAGCCTCAGCAGCAAAAAAGACAAACGTCCAGCTTTTGCTGCCACAGCAAAGGTGCCAGCGGGGAAAAGTCATGCTGGTCCTCACTGCCTCCTGGAACCCCTTGAAATGCCCCAGACAATTTGGCCCTCTCTGCTTTCCTGCGCACTCTATCCTCAAAAGCACCTTTTTTCACTCTCGGCAGCCTCCCCAGCAAAAAAGACAAACGTCCAGCTTTTGCTGCCACAGCAAAGGTGCCAGCGGGGAAAAGTCATGCTGGTCCTCACTGCCTCCTGGAACCCCTTCAAATGCCCCAGACAATTTGGCCCTCTCTGCTTTCCTGCGCAGTCTATCCTCAAAAGCACCTTTTTCCAGTCTCGGCAGCCTTGGCAGCAAAAAAGACAAACGTCCAGCTTTTGCTGCCACAGCAAAGGTGCCAGCGGGGAAAAGTCATGCTGGTCCTCACTACCTCCTTGAAACCCTTCAAATGTCCCAGACAATTTGGCCCTCTCTGCTTTCCTTCGTACTCTATCCTCAAAAGCACCTTTTTTCACTCTCGGCAGACTCAGCAGCAAAAAAGACAAACGTCCAGCTTTTGCTGCCACAGCAAAGGTGCCAGCGGGGAAAAGTCATGCTGGTCCTCACTGCCTCCTGGAACCCCTTCAAATGCCCCAGACAATTTGGCCCTCTCTGCTTTCCTGCGCACTCTATCGTTAAAAGAACGTTTTTCCAGTCTCGGCAGCCTCCGCAGCAAAAAAGACAAACGTCCAGCTTTTGCTGCCACAGCAAAGGTGCCAGCGGGGAAAAGTCATGCTGGTCCTCAGTGCCTCCTGGAACCCCTTCAAATGCCCCAGACAATTTGGCCCTCTCTGCTTTCCTGCGCAGAATATACTCAAAAGCACCTTTTTTCACTCTTGGCAGCCTCCGCAGCAAAAAAGACAAATGTCCAGCTTTTGCTGCCACAGCAAAGGTGCCAGCGGGGAAACGTCATGCTGGTCCTCACTGCCTCCTTGAACCCCTTCAAATGCCCCAGACAATTTGGCCCTCTCTGCTTTCCTGCGCACTCTATCCTCAAAAGCACCTTTTTTCACTCTCGGCAGCCTCCCCAGAAGAAAAGACAAACGTCCAGCTTTTGCTGCCACAGCAAAGGTGCCAGCGGGGAAAAGTCATGCTGGTCCTCACTGCCTCCTGGAACCCCTTCAAATGCCCCAGACAATTTGGCACTCTCTGCTTTCCAGCGCACTCTATCCTCAAAAGCACCTTTTTTCACTCTCGGCAGCCTCTGCAGCAAAAAAGACAAACGTCCAGCTTTTGCTGCCACAGCAAAGGTGCCAGCGGGGAAAAGTCATGCTGGTCCTCACTGCCTCCTTGAACCCCTTCAAATGCCCTAGACAATTTGGCCCTCTCTGCTTTCCTGCGCACTCTAACCTCAAAAGCACCTTTTTTTCATTCTCAGCAGCCTCCGCAGCAAAAAAGAAAAACGTCCAGCTTTTGCTGCCACAGCAAAGGTGCCAGCGGGGAAAAGTCATGCTGGTCCTCACTGCCTCCTGGAACCCCTTCAAATGCCCCAGACAATTTGGCCCTCTCTGCTTTCCTGCGCACTCTAGCCTCAAAAGCACCTTTTTTCACTCTCGGCAGCCTCCCCAGCAAAAAAGAAAAACGTCCAGCTTTTGCTGCCACAGCAAAGGTGCCAGCGGGGAAAAGTCATGCTGGTCCTCACTGCCTCCTGGAACCCCTTCAAATGCCCCAGACAATTTGGCCCTCTCTGCTTTCCTGCGCAGTCTATCCTCAAAACACCTTTTTCCAGTCTCGGCAGCCTCGGCAGCAAAAAAGACAAACGTCCAGCTTTTGCTGCCACAGCAAAGGTGCCAGCGGGGAAAAGTCATGCTGGTCCTCACTACCTCCTTGAAACCCTTCAAATGTCCCAGACAATTTGGCCCTCTCTGCTTTCCTGCGCACTCTATCCTCAAAAGCACCTTTTTTCACTCTTGGCAGCCTCAGCAGCAAAAAAGACAAACGTCCAGCTTTTGCTGCCACAGCAAAGGTGCCAGCGGGGAAAAGTCATGCTGGTCCTCACTGCCTCCTGGAACCCCTTCAAATGCCCCAGACAATTTGGCCCTCTCTGCTTTCCTGCGCACTCTATCGTTAAAAGAACGTTTTTCCAGTCTCGGCAGCCTCCCCAGCAAAAAAGACAAACGTCCAGCTTTTGCTGCCACAGCAAAGGTGCCAGCGGGGAAAAGTCATGCTGGTCCTCACTGCCTCCTGGAACCCCTTCAAATGCCCCAGACAATTTGGCCCTCTCTGCTTTCCTGCGCACTCTGTCCTCAAAAGCAACTTTTTTCACTCTCAGCAGCCTCCGCAGCAAAAAAGAAAAACGTCCAGCTTTTGCTGCCACAGCAAAGGTGCCAGCGGGGAAAAGTCATGCTGGTCCTCACTGCCTCCTGGAACCCCTTCAAATGCCCCAGACAATTTGGCCCTCTCTGCTTTCCTGCGCACTCTATCCTCAAAAGCACCTTTTTTCACTCTCAGCAGCCTCTGCTACAAAAAAGACAAACGTCCAGCTTTTGCTGCCACAGCAAAGGTGCCAGCGGGGAAAAGTGATGCTGGTCCTCACTGCCTCCTGGAACCCCTTCAAATGCCCCAGACAATTGGGCCCTCTCTGCTTTCCTGCGCACTCTATCCTCAAAAGCACCTTTTTTCACTCTCAGCAGCCTCTGCAACAAAAAAGACAAACGTCCAGCTTTTGCTGCCACAGCAAAGGTGCCAGCGGGGAAAAGTGATGCTGGTCCTCACTGCCTCCTGGAACCCCTTCAAATGCCCCAGACAATTTGGCCCTCTCTGCTTTCCTGCGCACTCCATCCTCAAAAGCACCTTTTTTCACTCTCGGCAGCCTCCCCAGCAAAAAAAAAAAACGTCCAGCTTTTGCTGCCACAGCAAAGGTGCCAGCGGGGAAAAGTCATGCTGGTCCTCACTGCCTCCTGGAACCCCTTCAAATGCCCCAGACAATTTGGCCCTCTCTGCTTTCCTGTGAACTCTAACGTCAAAAGCACCTTTTTTCACTCTTGGCAGCCTCAGCAGCAAAAAAGACAAACGTCCAGCTTTTGCTGCCACAGTAAAGGTGCCAGCGGGGAAAAGTCATGCTGGTCCTCACTACCTCCTGGAACCCCTTCAAATGCCCCAGACAATTTGGCCCTCTCTGCTTTCCTGCGGCTCCTATCCTCAAAAGCACGTTTTTTCACTCTCAGCAGCCTCAGCAGCAAAAAAGACAAATGTCCAGCTTTTGCTGCCGCAGCAAAGATGCCAGCGGGGAAAAGTCATGCTGGTCCTCACTGCCTCCTGGAACCCCTTCAAATGCCCCAGACAATTTGGCCCTCTCTGCTTTCCTACGCACTCTATCCTCAAAAGCACCGTTTTTCACTCTCGGCATCCTCCGCATCAAAAAAGACAAACGTCCAGCTTTTGCTGCCACAGCAAAGGTGCCAGCGGGGAAAACTCATGCTGGTCCTCAGTGCCTCCTGGAACCCCTTCAAATGCCCCAGACAATTTGGCCCTCTCTGCTTTCCTGCGCACTCTATCCTCAAAAGCACCTTTTTTCACTCTCGGCAGCCTCCGCAGCAAAAAAGACAAATGTCCAGCTTTTGCTGCCACAGCAAAGGTGCCAGCGGGGAAAAGTGATGCTGGTCCTCACTGCCTCCTGGAACCCCTTCAAATACACCATACAATTTGGTCCTCTCTGCTTTCCTGCACACTCTATCCTCAAAAGCACCTTTTTTCACTCTCGGCAGCTTCCGCAGCAAAAAAGACAAACGTCCAGCTTTTGCTGCCACAGCAAAGGTGCCAGCGGGGAAAACTCATGCTGGTCCTCAGTGCCTCCTGGAACCCCTTCAAATGCCCCAGACAATTTGGCCCTCTCTGCTTTCCTGCGCACAATATCCTCAAAAGCACCTTTTTTCACTCTTGGCAGCCTCCCAGGCAAAAAAGACAAACATCCAGCTTTTGCTGCCACAGCAAAGGTGCCAGCGGGGAAATGTCATGCTGGTCCTCACTACCTCCTTGAAACCCTTCAAATGCCCCAGACAATTTGGCCCTCTCTGCTTTCCTTCGCACTCTATCCTCAAAAGCACCTTTTTTCACTCTCGGCAGCCTCCCCAGCAAAAAAGACAAACGTCCAGCTTTTGCTGCCACAGCAAAGGTGCCAGCGGGGAAAAGTCATGCTGGTCCTCACTGCGTCCTGGAACCCCTTCAAATGCCCCAGACAATTTGGCCCTCTCTGCTTTCCTACGCACTCTATCCTCAAAAGCACCGTTTTTCACTCTCGGCAGACTCAGCAGCAAAAAAGACAAACGTCCAGCTTTTGCTGCCACAGCAAAGGTGCCAGCGGGGAAAAGTCATGCTGGTCCTCACTGCCTCCTGGAACCCCTTCAATGCCCCAGACAATTTGGCCCTCTCTGCTTTCCTGCGCACTCTATCCTCAAAAGCACCGTTTTTCACTCTCGGCAGCCTCCCCAGCAAAAAAGACAAACGTCCAGCTTTTGCTGCCACAGCAAAGGTGCCAGCGGGGAAAAGTGATGCTTGTCCTCACTGCCTCCTGGAACCCCTTCAAATGCCCCAGACAATTTGGCCCTCTTTGCTTTCCTGCGCAC
Organism: Vanellus vanellus; assembly: GCF_965231255.1. Classification (NCBI taxonomy): domain Eukaryota; kingdom Metazoa; phylum Chordata; class Aves; order Charadriiformes; family Charadriidae; genus Vanellus; species Vanellus vanellus. Next base: position 155,417 of record NW_028128129.1, read on the forward strand.
TCTATCGTTAAAAGAACGTTTTTCCAGTCTCGGCAGCCTCTGCAGCAAAAAAGACAAACGTCCAGCTTTTGCTGCCACAGCAAAGGTGCCAGCGGGGAAAAGTCATGCTGGTCCTCACTGCCTCCTGGAACCCCTTCAAATGCCCCAGACAATTGGGCCCTCTCTGCTTTCCTGCGCACTCTATCCTCAAAAGCACCTTTTTTCACTCTCAGCAGCCTCTGCAACAAAAAAGACAAACGTCCAGCTTTTGCTGCCACAGCAAAGGTGCCAGCGGGGAAAAGTGATGCTGGTCCTCACTGCCTCCTGGAACCCCTTCAAATGCCCTAGACAATTTGGCCCTCTCTGCTTTCCTGCGTACTCTATCCTCAAAAGCACCTTTTATCACTCTCAGCAGCCTCCGCAGCAAAAAAGACAAACGTCCAGCTTTTGCTGCCACAGCAAAGGTGCCAGCTCGGAAAAGTCATGCTGGTCCTCACTACCTCATGGAACCCCTTCAAATGCCCCAGACAATTTGGCCCTCTCTGCTTTCCTGCGCACTCCATCCTCAAAAGCACCTTTTTTCACTCTCGGCACCCTCCCCAGCAAAAAAAAAAACGTCCAGCTTTTGCTGCCACAGCAAAGGTGCCAGCGGGGAAAAGTCATGCTGGTCCTCACTGCCTCCTGGAACCCCTTCAAATGCCCCAGACAATTTGGCCCTCTCTGCTTTCCTGCGCTCTCTATCCTCAAAAGCACCTTTTTTCACTCTCAGCAGCCTCTGCAACAAAAAAGACAAGGGTCCAGCTTTTGCTGCCACAGCAAAGGTGCCAGCGGGGAAAAGTGATGCTGGTCCTCACTGCCTCCTGGAACCCCTTCAAATGTCCCAGACAATTTGGCCCTCTCTGCTTTCCTGCGCACTCTATCCTCAAAAGCACCTTTTTTCACTCTCGGCAGCCTCCCCAGCAAAAAAGACAAACGTCCAGCTTTTGCTGCCACAGCAAAGGTGCCAGCTGGGAAAAGTGATGCTGGTCCTCACTGCCTCCTGGAACCCCTTCAAATGCCCTAGACAATTTGGCCCTCTCTGCTTTCCTGCGTACTCTATCCTCAAAAGCACCTTTTATCACTCTCAGCAGCCTCCGCAGCAAAAAAGACAAACGTCCAGCTTTTGCTGCCACAGCAAAGGTGCCAGCTCGGAAAAGTCATGCTGGTCCTCACTACCTCATGGAACCCCTTCAAATGCCCCAGACAATTTGGCCCTCTCTGCTTTCCTGCGCACTCCATCCTCAAAAGCACCTTTTTTCACTCTCGGCACCCTCCCCAGCAAAAAAAAAAACGTCCAGCTTTTGCTGCCACAGCAAAGGTGCCAGCGGGGAAAAGTCATGCTGGTCCTCACTGCCTCCTGGAACCCCTTCAAATGCCCCAGACAATTTGGCCCTCTCTGCTTTCCTGCGCTCTCTATCCTCAAAAGCACCTTTTTTCACTCTCAGCAGCCTCTGCAACAAAAAAGACAAGGGTCCAGCTTTTGCTGCCACAGCAAAGGTGCCAGCGGGGAAAAGTCATGCTGGTCCTCACTGCCTCCTGGAACCCCTTCAAATGTCCCAGACAATTTGGCCCTCTCTGCTTTCCTGCGCACTCTATCCTCAAAAGCACCTTTTTTCACTCTCGGCAGCCTCCCCAGCAAAAAAGACAAACGTCCAGCTTTTGCTGCCACAGCAAAGGTGCCAGCTGGGAAAAGTGATGCTGGTCCTCACTGCCTCCTGGAACCCCTTCAAATGCCCCATACAATTTGGCCCTCTCTGCTTTCCTGCGCACTCTATCCTCAAAAGCACCGTTTTTCACAGTCGGCAGCCTCCCCAGCAAAAAAGACAAACGTCCAGCTTTTGCTGCCACAGCAAAGGTGCCAGCTCTGAAAAGTCATGCTGGTCCTCACTGCCTCCTGGAACCCCTTCAAATGCCCCAGACAATTTGGCCCTCTCTGCTTTCCTGCGCACTCTAGCCTCAAAAGCACCTTTTTTCACTGTCGGCAGCCTCCCCAGCAAAAAAGACAAACGTCCAGCTTTTGCTGCCACAGCAAAGGTGCCAGCGGGGAAAAGTCATGCTGGTCCTCACTGCCTCCTGGAACCCCTTCAAATGCCCCAGACAATTTGGCCCTCTCTGCTTTCCTGCGCACTCTGTCCTCAAAAGCACCTTTTTTCACTCTCAGCAGCCTCCGCAGCAAAAAAGAAAAACGTCCAGCTTTTGCTGCCACAGCAAAGGTGCCAGCGGGGAAAAGTCATGCTGGTCCTCACTGCCTCCTGGAACCCCTTCAAATGCCCCAGACAATTGGGCCCTCTCTGCTTTCCTGCGCACTCTATCCTCAAAAGCACCTTTTTTCACTCTCAGCAGCCTAAGCAGCAAAAAAGAAAAACGTCCAGCTTTTGCTGCCACAGCAAAGGTGCCAGCGGGGAAAAGTCATGCTGGTCCTCACTGCCTCCTGGAACCCCTTCAAATGCCCCAGACAATTGGGCCCTCTCTGCTTTCCTGCGCACTCTATCCTCAAAAGCACCTTTTATCACTCTCAGCAGCCTCCGCAGCAAAAAAGACAAACGTCCAGCTTTTGCTGCCACAGCAAAGGTGCCAGCTCGGAAAAGTCATGCTGGTCCTCACTACCTCATGGAACCCCTTCAAATGCCCCAGACAATTTGGCCCTCTCTGCTTTCCTGCGCACTCCATCCTCAAAAGCACCTTTTTTCACTCTCGGCACCCTCCCCAGCAAAAAAAAAAAACGTCCAGCTTTTGCTGCCACAGCAAAGGTGCCAGCGGGGAAAAGTCATGCTGGTCCTCACTGCCTCCTGGAACCCCTTCAAATGCCCCAGACAATTTGGCCCTCTCTGCTTTCCTGCGCTCTCTATCCTCAAAAGCACCTTTTTTCACTCTCAGCAGCCTCTGCAACAAAAAAGACAAGGGTCCAGCTTTTGCTGCCACAGCAAAGGTGCCAGCGGGGAAAAGTGATGCTGGTCCTCACTGCCTCCTGGAACCCCTTCAAATGCCCCATACAATTTGGCCCTCTCTGCTTTCCTGCGCACTCTATCCTCAAAAGCACCGTTTTTCACAGTCGGCAGCCTCCCCAGCAAAAAAGACAAACGTCCAGCTTTTGCTGCCACAGCAAAGGTGCCAGCTCTGAAAAGTCATGCTGGTCCTCACTGCCTCCTGGAACCCCTTCAAATGCCCCAGACAATTTTGCCCTCTCTGCTTTCCTGCGCACTCTAGCCTCAAAAGCACCTTTTTTCACTGTCGGCAGCCTCCCCAGCAAAAAAGACAAACGTCCAGCTTTTGCTGCCAGAGCAAAGGTGCCATCGGGGAAAAGTCATGCTGGTCCTCACTGCCTCCTGGAACCCTTTCAAATGCCCCAGACAATTGGGCCCTCTCTGCTTTCCTGCGCACTCTAACCTCAAAAGCACCTTTTTTTCACTCTCGGCAGCCTCCGCAGCAAAAAAGAAAAACTTCCAGCTTTTGCTGCCACAGCAAAGGTGCCAGCTCGGAAAAGTCATGCTGGTCCTCACTACCTCCTGGAACCCCTTCAAATGCCCCAGACAATTTGGCCCTCTCTGCTTTCCTGCGGCTCCTATCCTCAAAAGCACGTTTTTTCACTCTCAGCAGCCTCTACAGCAAAAAAGACAAACGTCCAGCTTTTGCTGCCGCAGCAAAGGTGCCAGCGGGGAAAAGTCATGCTGGTCCTCACTGCCTCCTGGAACCCCTTCAAATGCCCCAGACAATTGGGCCCTCTCTGCTTTCCTACGCACTCTATCCTCAAAAGCACCGTTTTTCACTCTCGGCATCCTCCGCATCAAAAAAGACAAACGTCCAGCTTTGGCTGCCACAGCAAAGGTGCCAGCGGGGAAAAGTCATGCTGGTCCTCACTGCCTCCTGGAACCCCTTCAAATGCCCCAGACAATTTGGCCCTCTCTGCTTTCCTGCGCACTATATCCTCAAAAGCACCTTTTTTCACTCTTGGCAGCCTCCGCAGCAAAAAAGACAAACGTCCAGCTTTTGCTGCAACAGCAAAGGTGCCAGCGGGGAAAACTGATGCTGGTCCTCACTGCCTCCTGGAACCCCTTCAAATGCTTCAGACAATTTGGCCCTCTCTGCTTTCCTGCGTACTCCATCCTCAAAAGCACCTTTTTTCACTCTCGGCAGCCTCCGCAGCAAAAAAGACAAACGTCCAGCTTTTGCTGCCACAGCAAAGGTGCCAGCGGGGAAAAGTGATGCTGGTCCTCACTGCCTCATGGAACCCCTTCAAATGCCCCAGACAATTTGGCCCTCTCTGCTTTCCTGCGCACTCTATCCTCAAAAGCACCGTTTTTCACTCTCGGCAGCCTCCCCAGCAAAAAAGACAAATGTCCAGCTTTTGCTGTCACATCAAAGGTGCCAGCGGGGAAAACTGATGCTGGTCCTCACTGCCTCCTGGAACCCCTTCAAATACCCCATACAATTTGGTCCTCTCTGCTTTCCTGCGCACTCTATCCTCAAAAGCACCTTTTTTCACTCTCCGCAGCTTCCGCAGCAAAAAAGACAAATGTCCAGCTTTTGCTGCCACAGCAAAGGTGCCAGCGGGGAAAAGTCATGCTGGTCCTCACTGCCTCCTGGAACCCCTTCAAATGCCCCAGACAATTTGGCCCTCTCTGCTTTCCTGCGCACAATATCCTCAAAAGCACCGTTTTTCACTCTCGGCAGCCTCCGCAGCAAAAAAGACAAACGTCCAGCTTTTGCTGCCACAGCAAAGGTGCCATCGGGGAAAAGTCATGCTGGTCCTCACTACCTCCTGGTACCCCTTCAAATGCCCCAGACAATTTGGCCCTCTCTGCTTTCCTGCGGCTCCTATCCTCAAAAGCACGTTTTTTCACTCTCAGCAGCCTCTACAGCAAAAAAGACAAACGTCCAGCTTTTGCTGCCGCAGCAAAGGTGCCAGCGGGGAAAAGTCATGCTGGTCCTCACTGCCTCCTGGAACCCCTTCAAATGCCCCAGACAATTTGGCCCTCTCTGCTTTCCTACGCACTCTATCCTCAAAAGCACCGTTTTTCACTCTCGGCATCCTCCGCATCAAAAAAGACAAACGTCCAGCTTTGGCTGCCACAGCAAAGGTGCCAGCGGGGAAAAGTCATGCTGGTCCTCACTGCCTCCTGGAACCCCTTCAAATGCTTCAGACAATTTGGCCCTCTCTGCTTTCCTGCGTACTCCATCCTCAAAAGCACCTTTTTTCACTCTCGGCAGCCTCCGCAGCAAAAAAGACAAACGTCCAGCTTTTGCTGCCACAGCAAAGGTGCCAGCGGGGAAAAGTGATGCTGGTCCTCACTGCCTCATGGAACCCCTTCAAATGCCCCAGACAATTTGGCCCTCTCTGCTTTCCTGCGCACTCTATCCTCAAAAGCACCGTTTTTCACTCTCGGCAGCCTCCCCAGCAAAAAAGACAAATGTCCAGCTTTTGCTGCCACAGCAAAGGTGCCAGCGGGGAAAACTGATGCTGGTCCTCACTGCCTCCTGGAACCCCTTCAAATACCCCATACAATTTGGTCCTCTCTGCTTTCCTGCGCACTCTATCCTCAAAAGCACCTTTTTTCACTCTCGGCACCCTCCCCAGCAAAAAGAAAACGTCCAGCTTTTGCTGCCACAGCAAAGGTGCCAGCGGGGAAAAGTCATGCTGGTCCTCACTGCCTCCTGGAACCCCTTCAAATGCCCCAGACAATTTGGCCCTCTCTGCTTTCCTGCGCTCTCTATCCTCAAAAGCACCTTTTTTCACTCTCAGCAGCCTCTGCAACAAAAAAGACAAGGGTCCAGCTTTTGCTGCCACAGCAAAGGTGCCAGCGGGGAAAAGTGATGCTGGTCCTCACTGCCTCCTGGAACCCCTTCAAATGTCCCAGACAATTTGGCCCTCTCTGCTTTCCTGCGCACTCTATTCTCAAAAGCACCTTTTTTCACTCTCGGCAGCCTCCCCAGCAAAAAAGACAAACGTCCAGCTTTTGCTGCCACAGCAAAGGTGCCAGCTGGGAAAAGTGATGCTGGTCCTCACTGCCTCCTGGAACCCCTTCAAATGCCCCATACAATTTGGCCCTCTCTGCTTTCCTGCGCACTCTATCCTCAAAAGCACCGTTTTTCACAGTCGGCAGCCTCCCCAGCAAAAAAGACAAACGTCCAGCTTTTGCTGCCACAGCAAAGGTGCCATCGGGGAAAAGTCATGCTGGTCCTCACTACCTCCTGGAACCCCTTCAAATGCCCCAGACAATTTGGCCCTCTCTGCTTTCCTGCGGCTCCTATCCTTAAAAGCACGTTTTTTCACTCTCAGCAGCCTCTACAGCAAAAAAGACAAACGTCCAGCTTTTGCTGCCGCAGCAAAGGTGCCAGCGGGGAAAAGTCATGCTGGTCCTCACTGCCTCCTGGAACCCCTTCAAATGCCCCAGACAATTTGGCCCTCTCTGCTTTCCTACGCACTCTATCCTCAAAAGCACCGTTTTTCACTCTCGGCATCCTCCGCATCAAAAAAGACAAACGTCCAGCTTTGGCTGCCACAGCAAAGGTGCCAGCGGGGAAAAGTCATGCTGGTCCTCACTGCCTCCTGGAACCCCTTCAAATGCCCCAGACAATTTGGCCCTCTCTGCTTTCCTGCGCACTATATCCTCAAAAGCACCTTTTTTCACTCTTGGCAGCCTCCGCAGCAAAAAAGACAAACGTCCAGCTTTTGCTGCAACAGCAAAGGTGCCAGCGGGGAAAAATGATGCTGGTCCTCACTGCCTCCTGGAACCCCTTCAAATGCTTCAGACAATTTGGCCCTCTCTGCTTTCCTGCGTACTCCATCCTCAAAAGCACCTTTTTTCACTCTCGGCAGCCTCCGCAGCAAAAAAGACAAACGTCCAGCTTTTGCTGCCACAGCAAAGGTGCCAGCGGGGAAAAGTGATGCTGGTCCTCACTGCCTCATGGAACCCCTTCAAATGCCCCAGACAATTTGGCCCTCTCTGCTTTCCTGCGCACTCTATCCTCAAAAGCACCGTTTTTCACTCTCGGCAGCCTCCCCAGCAAAAAAGACAAATGTCCAGCTTTTGCTGCCACAGCAAAGGTGCCAGCGGGGAAAACTGATGCTGGTCCTCACTGCCTCCTGGAACCCCTTCAAATACCCCATACAATTTGGTCCTCTCTGCTTTCCTGCGCACTCTATCCTCAAAAGCACCTTTTTTCACTCTCGGCACCCTCCCCAGCAAAAAGAAAACGTCCAGCTTTTGCTGCCACAGCAAAGGTGCCAGCGGGGAAAAGTCATGCTGGTCCTCACTGCCTCCTGGAACCCCTTCAAATGCCCCAGACAATTTGGCCCTCTCTGCTTTCCTGCGCTCTCTATCCTCAAAAGCACCTTTTTTCACTCTCAGCAGCCTCTGCAACAAAAAAGACAAGGGTCCAGCTTTTGCTGCCACAGCAAAGGTGCCAGCGGGGAAAAGTGATGCTGGTCCTCACTGCCTCCTGGAACCCCTTCAAATGTCCCAGACAATTTGGCCCTCTCTGCTTTCCTGCGCAGAATATACTCAAAAGCACCTTTTTTCACTCTCGGCAGCCTCCCCAGCAAAAAAGACAAACGTCCAGCTTTTGCTGCCACAGCAAAGGTGCCAGCTGGGAAAAGTGATGCTGGTCCTCACTGCCTCCTGGAACCCCTTCAAATGCCCCATACAATTTGGCCCTCTCTGCTTTCCTGCGCACTCTATCCTCAAAAGCACCGTTTTTCACAGTCGGCAGCCTCCCCAGCAAAAAAGACAAACGTCCAGCTTTTGCTGCCACAGCAAAGGTGCCAGCTCTGAAAAGTCATGCTGGTCCTCACTGCCTCCTGGAACCCCTTCAAATGCCCCAGACAATTTGGCCCTCTCTGCTTTCCTGCGCACTCTAGCTACAAAAGCACCTTTTTTCACTGTCGGCAGCCTCCCCAGCAAAAAAGACAAACGTCCAGCTTTTGCTGCCACAGCAAAGGTGCCAGCGGGGAAAAGTCATGCTGGTCCTCACTGCCTCCTGGAACCCTTTCAAATGCCCCAGACAATTGGGCCCTCTCTGCTTTCCTGCGCACTCTAACCTCAAAAGCACCTTTTTTTCACTCTCGGCAGCCTCCGCAGCAAAAAAGAAAAACTTCCAGCTTTTGCTGCCACAGCAAAGGTGCCAGCTCGGAAAAGTCATGCTGGTCCTCACTACCTCCTGGAACCCCTTCAAATGCCCCAGACAATTTGGCCCTCTCTGCTTTCCTGCGCACTATATCCTCAAAAGCACCTTTTTTCACTCTTTGCAGCCTCCGCAGCAAAAAAGACAAACGTCCAGCTTTTGCTGCAACAGCAAAGGTGCCAGCGGGGAAAAATGATGCTGGTCCTCACTGCCTCCTGGAACCCCTTCAAATGCTTCAGACAATTTGGCCCTCTCTGCTTTCCTGCGTACTCCATCCTCAAAAGCACCTTTTTTCACTCTCGGCAGCCTCCGCAGCAAAAAAGACAAACGTCCAGCTTTTGCTGCCACAGCAAAGGTGCCAGCGGGAAAAAGTGATGCTGGTCCTCACTGCCTCATGGAACCCCTTCAAATGCCCCAGACAATTTGGCCCTCTCTGCTTTCCTGCGCACTCTATCCTCAAAAGCACCGTTTTTCACTCTCGGCAGCCTCCCCAGCAAAAAAGACAAACGTCCAGCTTTTGCTGCCACAGCAAAGGTGCCAGCGGGGAAAACTGATGCTGGTCCTCACTGCCTCCTGGAACCCCTTCAAATGCCCCATACAATTTGGCCCTCTCTGCTTTCCTGCGCACTCTATCCTCAAAAGCACCTTTTTTCACTCTCCGCAGCTTCCGCAGCAAAAAAGACAAATGTCCAGCTTTTGCTGCCACAGCAAAGGTGCCAGCGGGGAAAAGTCATGCTGGTCCTCACTGCCTCCTGGAACCCCTTCAAATGCCCCAGACAATTTGGCCCTCTCTGCTTTCCTGCGCACTCTAGCTACAAAAGCACCTTTTTTCACTCTCGGCAGCCTCCGCAGCAAAAAAGACAAACGTCCAGCTTTTGCTGCCACAGCAAAGGTGCCATCGGGGAAAAGTCATGCTGGTCCTCACTACCTCCTGGAACCCCTTCAAATGCCCCAGACAATTTGGCCCTCTCTGCTTTCCTGCGGCTCCTATCCTCAAAAGCACGTTTTTTCACTCTCAGCAGCCTCTACAGCAAAAAAGACAAACGTCCAGCTTTTGCTGCCGCAGCAAAGGTGCCAGCGGGGAAAAGTCATGCTGGTCCTCACTGCCTCCTGGAACCCCTTCAAATGCCCCAGACAATTTGGCCCTCTCTGCTTTCCTACGCACTCTATCCTCAAAAGCACCGTATTTCACTCTCGGCATCCTCCGCATCAAAAACACAAACGTCCAGCTTTGGCTGCCACACCAAAGGTGCCAGCGGGGAAAAGTCATGCTGGTCCTCACTGCCTCCTGGAACCCCTTCAAATGCCCCAGACAATTTGGCCCTCTCTGCTTTCCTGCGCACTATATCCTCAAAAGCACATTTTCTCACTCTTGGCAGCCTCCGCAGCAAAAAAGACAAACGTCCAGCTTTTGCTGCAACAGCAAAGGTGCCAGCGGGGAAAAATGATGCTGGTCCTCACTGCCTCCTGGAACCCCTTCAAATGCTTCAGACAATTTGGCCCTCTCTGCTTTCCTGCGTACTCCATCCTCAAAAGCACCTTTTTTCACTCTCGGCAGCCTCCGCAGCAAAAAAGACAAACGTCCAGCTTTTGCTGCCACAGCAAAGGTGCCAGCGGGAAAAGTGATGCTGGTCCTCACTGCCTCATGGAACCCCTTCAAATGCCCCAGACAATTTGGCCCTCTCTGCTTTCCTGCGCACTCTATCCTCAAAAGCACCGTTTTTCACTCTCGGCAGCCCTCCCCAGCAAAAAAGACAAACGTCCAGCTTTTGCTGCCACAGCAAAGGTGCCAGCGGGGAAACTGATGCTGGTCCTCACTGCCTCCTGGAACCCCTTCAAATGCCCCATACAATTTGGTCCTCTCTGCTTTCCTGCGCACTCTATCCTCAAAAGCACCTTTTTTCACTCTCCGCAGCTTCCGCAGCAAAAAAGACAAACGTCCAGCTTTTGCTGCCACAGCAAAGGTGCCAGCGGGGAAAAGTCATGCTGGTCCTCACTGCCTCCTGGAACCCCTTCAAATGCCCCAGACAATTTGGCCCTCTCTGCTTTCCTGCGCACAATATCCTCAAAAGCACCTTTTTTCACTCTCGGCAGCCTCCCCAGCAAAAAAGACAAACGTCCAGCTTTTGCTGCCACAGCAAAGGTGCCATCGGGGAAAAGTCATGCTGGTCCTCACTACCTCCTGGAACCCCTTCAAATGCCCCAGACAATTTGGCCCTCTCTGCTTTCCTGCGGCTCCTATCCTCAAAAGCACGTTTTTTCACTCTCAGCAGCCTCTACAGCAAAAAAGACAAACGTCCAGCTTTTGCTGCCGCAGCAAAGGTGCCAGCGGGGAAAAGTCATGCTGGTCCTCACTGCCTCCTGGAACCCCTTCAAATGCCCCAGACAATTTGGCCCTCTCTGCTTTCCTACGCACTCTATCCTCAAAAGCACCGTTTTTCACTCTCGGCATCCTCCGCATCAAAAAACACAAACGTCCAGCTTTGGCTGCCACAGCAAAGGTGCCAGCGGGGAAAAGTCATGCTGGTCCTCACTGCCTCCTGGAACCCCTTCAAATGCCCCAGACAATTTGGCCCTCTCTGCTTTCCTGCGCACTATATCCTCAAAAGCATCTTTTTTCACTCTTGGCAGCCTCCGCAGCAAAAAAGACAAACGTCCAGCTTTTGCTGCAACAGCAAAGGTGCCAGCGGGGAAAAATGATGCTGGTCCTCACTGCCTCCTTGAACCCCTTCAAATGCTTCAGACAATTTGGCCCTCTCTGCTTTCCTGCGTACTCCATTCTCAAAAGCACCTTTTTTCACTCTTGGCAGCCTCCCCAGCAAAAAAGACAAACGTCCAGCTTTTGCTGCCACAGCAAAGGTGCCAGCGGGGAAAAGTGATGCTGGTCCTCACTGCCTCATGGAACCCCTTCAAATGCCCCAGACAATTTGGCCCTCTCTGCTTTCCTGCGCACTCTATCCTCAAAAGCACCGTTTTTCACTCTCGGCAGCCTCCCCAGCAAAAAAGACAAACGTCCAGCTTTTGCTGCCACAGCAAAGGTGCCAGCTCTGAAAAGTCATGCTGGTCCTCACTGCCTCCTGGAACCCCTTCAAATGCCCCAGACAATTTGGCCCTCTCTGCTTTCCTGCGCACTCTAGCCTCAAAAGCACCTTTTTTCACTGTCGGCAGCCTCCCCAGCAAAAAAGACAAACGTCCAGCTTTTGCTGCCACAGCAAAGGTGCCAGCGGGGAAAAGTCATGCTGGTCCTCACTGCCTCCTGGAACCCTTTCAAATGCCCCAGACAATTGGGCCCTCTCTGCTTTCCTGCGCACTCTAACCTCAAAAGCACCTTTTTTTCACTCTCGGCAGCCTCCGCAGCAAAAAAGAAAAACTTCCAGCTTTTGCTGCCACAGCAAAGGTGCCAGCTCGGAAAAGTCATGCTGGTCCTCACTACCTCCTGGAACCCCTTCAAATGCCCCAGACAATTTGGCCCTCTCTGCTTTCCTGCGGCTCCTATCCTCAAAAGCACGTTTTTTCACTCTCAGCAGCCTCTACAGCAAAAAAGACAAACGTCCAGCTTTTGCTGCCGCAGCAAAGGTGCCAGCGGGGAAAAGTCATGCTGGTCCTCACTGCCTCCTGGAACCCCTTCAAATGCCCCAGACAATTTGGCCCTCTCTGCTTTCCTACGCACTCTATCCTCAAAAGCACCGTTTTTCACTCTCGGCATCCTCCGCATCAAAAAAGAAAAACGTCCAGCTTTGGCTGCCACAGCAAAGGTGCCAGCGGGGAAAAGTCATGCTGGTCCTCACTGCCTCCTGGAACCCCTTCAAATGCCCCAGACAATTTGGCCCTCTCTGCTTTCCTGCGCACTATATCTTCAAAAGCACCTTTTTTCACTCTTTGCAGCCTCCGCAGCAAAAAAGACAAACGTCCAGCTTTTGCTGCAACAGCAAAGGTGCCAGCGGCGAAAAATGATGCTGGTCCTCACTGCCTCCTGGAACCCCTTCAAATGCTTCAGACAATTTGGCCCTCTCTGCTTTCCTGCGTACTCCATCCTCAAAAGCACCTTTTTTCACTCTTGGCAGCCTCCGCAGCAAAAAAGACAAACGTCCAGCTTTTGCTGCCACAGCAAAGGTGCCAGCGGGGAAAAGTGATGCTGGTCCTCACTGCCTCATGGAACCCCTTCAAATGCCCCAGACAATTTGGCCCTCTCTGCTTTCCTGCGCACTCTATCCTCAAAAGCACCGTTTTTCACTCTCGGCAGCCTCCCCAGCAAAAAAGACAAACGTCCAGCTTTTGCTGCCACAGCAAAGGTGCCAGCGGGGAAAACTGATGCTGGTCCTCACTGCCTCCTGGAACCCCTTCAAATGCCCCATACAATTTGGTCCTCTCTGCTTTCCTGCGCACTCTATCCTCAAAAGCACCTTTTTTCACTCTCCGCAGCTTCCGCAGCAAAAAAGACAAATGTCCAGCTTTTGCTGCCACAGCAAAGGTGCCAGCGGGGAAAAGTCATGCTGGTCCTCACTGCCTCCTGGAACCCCTTCAAATGCCCCAGACAATTTGGCCCTCTCTGCTTTCCTGCGCACAATATCCTCAAAAGCACCTTTTTTCACTCTCGGCAGCCTCCGCAGCAAAAAAGACAAACGTCCAGCTTTTGCTGCCACAGCAAAGGTGCCAGCTCGGAAAAGTCATGCTGGTCCTCACTACCTCCTGGAACCCCTTCAAATGCCCCAGACAATTTGGCCCTCTCTGCTTTCCTGCGGCTCCTATCCTCAAAAGCACGTTTTTTCACTCTCAGCAGCCTCTACAGCAAAAAAGACAAACGTCCAGCTTTTGCTGCAACAGCAAAGGTGCCAGCGGGGAAAAGTCATGCTGGTCCTCACTGCCTCCTGGAACCCCTTCAAATGCCCCAGACAATTTGGCCCTCTCTGCTTTCCTACGCACTCTATCCTCAAAAGCACCGTTTTTCACTCTCGGCATCCTCCGCATCAAAAAAGACAAACGTCCAGCTTTGGCTGCCACACCAAAGGTGCCAGCGGGGAAAAGTCATGCTGGTCCTCACTGCCTCCTGGAACCCCTTCAAATGCCCCAGACAATTTGGCCCTCTCTGCTTTCCTGCGCACTATATCCTCAAAAGCACATTTTCTCACTCTTGGCAGCCTCCGCAGCAAAAAAGACAAACGTCCAGCTTTTGCTGCAACAGCAAAGGTGCCAGCGGGGAAAAATGATGCTGGTCCTCACTGCCTCCTGGAACCCCTTCAAATGCTTCAGACAATTTGGCCCTCTCTGCTTTCCTGCGTATTCCATCCTCAAAAGCACCTTTTTTCACTCTCGGCAGCCTCCGCAGCAAAAAAGACAAACGTCCAGCTTTTGCTGCCACAGCAAAGGTGCCAGCGGGGAAAAGTGATGCTGGTCCTCACTGCCTCATGGAACCCCTTCAAATGCCCCAGACAATTTGGCCCTCTCTGCTTTCCTGCGCACTCTATCCTCAAAAGCACCGTTTTTCACTCTCGGCAGCCTCCCCAGCAAAAAAGACAAACGTCCAGCTTTTGCTGCCACAGCAAAGGTGCCAGCGGGGAAAACTGATGCTGGTCCTCACTGCCTCCTGGAACCCCTTCAAATGCCTCATACAATTTGGTCCTCTCTGCTTTCCTGCGCACTCTATCCTCAAAAGCACCTTTTTTCACTCTCCGCAGCTTCCGCAGCAAAAAAGACAAATGTCCAGCTTTTGCTGCCACAGCAAAGGTGCCAGCGGGGAAAAGTCATGCTGGTCCTCACTGCCTCCTGGAACCCCTTCAAATGCCCCAGACAATTTGGCCCTCTCTGCTTTCCTGCGCACAATATCCTCAAAAGCACCTTTTTTCACTCTCGGCAGCCTCCGCAGCAAAAAAGACAAACGTCCAGCTTTTGCTGCCACAGCAAAGGTGCCATCGGGGAAAAGTCATGCTGGTCCTCACTACCTCCTGGAACCCCTTCAAATGCCCCAGACAATTTGGCCCTCTCTGCTTTCCTGCGGCTCCTATCCTCAAAAGCACGTTTTTTCACTCTCAGCAGCCTCTACAGCAAAAAAGACAAACGTCCAGCTTTTGCTGCCGCAGCAAAGGTGCCAGCGGGGAAAAGTCATGCTGGTCCTCACTGCCTCCTGGAACCCCTTCAAATGCCCCAGACAATTTGGCCCTCTCTGCTTTCCTACGCACTCTATCCTCAAAAGCACTTTTTTTCACTCTTTTCAGCCTCCGCAGCAAAAAAGACAAACGTCCAGCATTTGCTGCCACAGCAAAGGTGCCAGCGGGGAAAATTCATGCTGGTCCTCACTGCCTCCTGGAACCCCTTCAAATGCCCCAGACAATTTGGCCCTCTCTGCTTTCCTGCGCACTATATCCTCAAAAGCATCTTTTTTCACTCTTGGCAGCCTCCGCAGCAAAAAAGACAAACGTCCAGCTTTTGCTGCAACAGCAAAGGTGCCAGCGGGGAAAAATGATGCTGGTCCTCACTGCCTCCTTGAACCCCTTCAAATGCTTCAGACAATTTGGCCCTCTCTGCTTTCCTGCGTACTCCATCCTCAAAAGCACCTTTTTTCACTCTTGGCAGCCTCCCCAGCAAAAAAGACAAACGTCCAGCTTTTGCTGCCACAGCAAAGGTGCCAGCGGGGAAAAGTGATGCTGGTCCTCACTGCCTCATGGAACCCCTTCAAATGCCCCAGACAATTTGGCCCTCTCTGCTTTCCTGCGCACTCTATCCTCAAAAGCACCGTTTTTCACTCTCGGCAGCCTCCCCAGCAAAAAAGACAAATGTCCAGCTTTTGCTGCCACAGCAAAGGTGCCAGCGGGGAAAACTGATGCTGGTCCTCACTGCCTCCTGGAACCCCTTCAAATACCCCATACAATTTGGTCCTCTCTGCTTTCCTGCGCACTCTATCCTCAAAAGCACCTTTTTTCACTCTCCACAGCTTCCGCAGCAAAAAAGACAAATGTCCAGCTTTTGCTGCCACAGCAAAGGTGCCAGCGGGGAAAAGTCATGCTGGTCCTCACTGCCTCCTGGAACCCCTTCAAATGCCCCAGACAATTTGGCCCTCTCTGCTTTCCTGCGCACAATATCCTCAAAAGCACCTTTTTTCACTCTCGGCAGCCTCCGCAGCAAAAAAGACAAACGTCCAGCTTTTGCTGCCACAGCAAAGGTGCCAGCGGGGAAAAGTGATGCTGGTCCTCACTGCCTCCTGGAACCCCTTCAAATACCCCAGACAATTGGGCCCTCTCTGCTTTCCTGCGCACTCTATCCTCAAAAGCACCTTTTTTCACTCTCGGCAGCCTCCCCAGCAAAAACGACAAACGTCCAGCTTTTGCTGCCACAGCAAAGGTGCCAGCGGGGAAAACTGATGCTGGTCCTCACTGCCTCCTGGAACCCCTTCAAATACCCCATACAATTTGGTCCTCTCTGCTTTCCTGCGCACTCTATCCTCAAAAGCACCTTTTTTCACTCTCCGCAGCTTCCGCAGCAAAAAAGACAAATGTCCAGCTTTTGCTGCCACAGCAAAGGTGCCAGCGGGGAAAAGTGATGCTGGTCCTCACTGCCTCCTGGAACCCCTTCAAATGCCCCAGACAATTTGGCCCTCTCTGCTTTCCTGCGCACTCTATCCTCAAAAGCACCGTTTTTCACTCTCGGCAGCCTCCCCAGCAAAAAAGACAAATGTCCAGCTTTTGCTGCCACAGCAAAGGTGCCAGCGGGGAAAACGGATGCTGGTCCTCACTGCCTCCTGGAACCCCTTCAAATGCCCCAGACAATTTGGTCCTCTCTGCTTTCCTGCGCACTCTATCCTCAAAAGCACCTTTTTTCACCCTCCGCAGCTTCCGCAGCAAAAAAGACAAATGTCCAGCTTTTGCTGCCACAGCAAAGGTGCCAGCGGGGAAAAGTCATGCTGGTCCTCACTGCCTCCTGGAACCCCTTCAAATGCCCCAGACAATTTGGCCCTCTCTGCTTTCCTGCGCACAATATCCTCAAAAGCACCTTTTTTCACTCTCGGCAGCCTCACCAGCAAAAAAGACAAACGTCCAGCTTTTGCTGCCACAGCAAAGGTGCCATCAGGGAAAAGTCATGCTGGTCCTCACTACCTCCTGGAACCCCTTCAAATGCCCCAGACAATTTGGCCCTCTCTGCTTTCCTGCGGCTCCTATCCTCAAAAGCACGTTTTTTCACTCTCAGCAGCCTCTACAGCAAAAAAGACAAACGTCCAGCTTTTGCTGCCGCAGCAAAGGTGCCAGCGGGGAAAAGTCATGCTGGTCCTCACTGCCTCCTGGAACCCCTTTAAATGCCCCAGACAATTTGGCCCTCTCTGCTTTCCTACGCACTCTATCCTCAAAAGCACCGTTTTTCACTCTCGGCATCCTCCGCATCAAAAAAGACAAACGTCCAGCTTTGGCTGCCACAGCAAAGGTGCCATCAGGGAAAAGTCATGCTGGTCCTCACTGCCTCCTGGAACCCCTTCAAATACCCCAGACAATTGGGCCCTCTCTGCTTTCCTGCGCACTCTATCCTCAAAAGCAACTTTTTTCACTCTCGGCAGCCTCCCCAGCAAAAAAGACAAACGTCCAGCTTTTGCTGCCACAGCAAAGGTGCCAGCGGGGAAAACTGATGCTGGTCTTCACTGCCTCCTGGAACCCCTTCAAATGCCCCAGACAATTTGGACCTCTCTGCTTTCCTGCGCACTCTATCCTCAAAAGCACCTTTTTTCACTCTCGGCAGCCTCAGCAGCAAAAAAGACAAACGTCCAGCTTTTGCTGCCACAGCAAAGGTGCCAGCGGGGAAAAGTCATGCTGGTCCTCACTGCCTCCTGGAACCCCTTCAAATGCACCAGACAATTTGGCCCTCTCTGCTTTCCTGCGCACTCTATCCTCAAAAGCACCTTTTTTCACTCTCGGCAGCCTCCGCAGCAAAAAAGACAAACGTCCAGCTTTTGCTGCCACAGCAAAGGTGCCAGCGGGGAAAACTCATGCTGGTCTTCACTGCCTCCTGGAACCCCTTCAAATGCCCCAGACAATTTGGCCCTCTCTGCTTTCCTGCGCACTCTATCCTCAAAAGCACCTTTTTTCACTCTCGGCAGCCTGTGCATCAAAAAAGACAAACGTCCAGCTTTTGCTGCCACAGCAAAGGTGCCAGCGGGGAAAAGTCATGCTGGTCCTCACTGCGTCCTGGAACCCCTTCAAATGCCCCAGACAATTTGGACCTCTCTGCTTTCCTGCGCACTCTATCCTCAAAAGCACCTTTTTTCACTCTCGGCAGCCTCCCCAGCAAAAAAGACAAACGTCCAGCTTTTGCTGCCACAGCAAAGGTGCCAGCGGGGAAAAGTCATGCTGGTCCTCACTGCCTCCTGGAACCCCTTCAAATGCCCCAGACAATTCGGCCCTCTCTGCTTTCCTGCGCACTCTATCCTCAAAAGCACCTTTTTTCACTCTCGGCAGCCTCCCCAGTAAAAAAGACAAACGTCCAGCTTTTGCTGCCACAGCAAAGGTGCCAGCGGGGAAAAGTGATGCTGGTCCTCACTGCGTCCTGGAACCCCTTCAAATGCCCCAGACAATTTGGACCTCTCTGCTTTCCTGCGCACAATATCCTCAAAAGCACCTTTTTTCACTCTCGGCAGCCTCCCCAGCAAAAAAGACAAACGTCCAGCTTTTGCTGCCACAGCAAAGGTGCCAGCGGGGAAAAGTCATGCTGGTCCTCACTGCGTCCTGGAACCCCTTCAAATGCCCCAGACAATTTGGACCTCTCTGCTTTCCTGCGCACAATATCCTCAAAAGCACCTTTTTTCACTCTCGGCAGCCTCACCAGCAAAAAAGACAAACGTCCAGCTTTTGCTGCCACAGCAAAGGTGCCAGCGGGGAAAAGACATGCTGGTCCTCACTACCTCCTGGAACCCCTTCAAATGCCCCAGACAATTTGGCCCTCTCTGCTTTCTAGCGGACCCTATCCTCAAAAGCACCTTTTTTCACTCTCGGCAGCCTCCCCAGCAAAAAAGACAAACGTCCAGCTTTTGCTGCCACAGCAAAGGTGCCAGCGGGGAAAAGTGATGCTGGTCCTCACTGCCTCCTGGAACCCCTTCAAATGCCCCAGACAATTTGGACCTCTTAGCTTTCTTGCGGACCCTATCCTCAAAAGCATCTTTTTTCATGCTCGGCAGCCTCCGCAGCAAAAAAGTCAAACGTCCAGCTTTTGCTGCCACAGCAAAGGTGCCATCGGGGAAAAGTGATGCTGGTCCTCACTGCCTCCTGGAACCCCTTCAAATGCCCCAGACAATTTGGCCCTCTCTGCTTTCCTGCACACAATATACTCAAAAGCACCTTTTTTCACTCTCGGCAGCATCCGCAGCAAAAAGGACAAACGTCCAGCTTTTGCTGCCACAGCAAAGGTGCCAGCGGGGAAAACTCATGCTGGTCCTCACTGCCTCCTGGAACCCCTTCAAATGCCCCAGACAATTTGGCCCTCTCTGCTTTCCTGCGCACTCTAGCCTCAAAAGCACTTTTTTTCACTCTCGGCAGCCTCCGCAGCAAAGAAGACAAACGTCCAGCTTTTGCTGCCACAGCAAAGGTGCCAGCGGGGAAAAGTGATGCTGGTCCTCACTGCCTCCTGGAACCCCTTCAAATACCCCAGACAATTGGGCCCTCTCTGCTTAACTGCGCACTCTATCCTCAAAAGCACCTTTTCTCACTCTTGGAAGCCTCCGCAGCAAAAAAGACAAACGTCCAGCTTTTGCTGCCACAGCAAAGGTGCCAGCGGGGAAAAGTCATGCTGGTCCTCACTGCCTCCTGGAACCCCTTCAAATGCCCCAGACAATTTGGCCCTCTCTGCTTTCCTGCGCACTCTATCCTCAAAAGCACCTTTTTTCACTCTCGGCAGCCTCCGCAGCAAAAAAGACAAACGTCCAGCTTTTGCTGCCACAGAAAAGGTGCCACCGGGGAAAACTCATGCTGGTCCTCACTGCCTCCTGGAACCCTTTCAAATGCCCCAGACAATTTCGCCCTCTCTGCTTTCCTGCGCACTCTAGCCTCAAAAGCACCTTTTTTCACTCTCGGCAGCCTCTGCATCAAAAAAGACAAACGTCCAGCTTTTGCTGCCGCAGCAAAGGTGCCAGCGGGGAAAAGTCATGCTGGTCCTCACTGCCTCCTGGAACCCCTTCAAATGCCCCAGACAATTGGGCCCTCTCTGCTTTCCTGCGCACTCTATCCTCAAAAGCACCTTTTTTCACTCTCGGCAGCCTCCCCAGTAAAAAAGACAAACATCCAGCTTTTGCTGCCACAGCAAAGGTGCCAGCGGGGAAAAGTGATGCTTGTCCTCACTGCCTCCTGGAACCCCTTCAAATGCCACAGACAATTTGGCCCTCTCTGCTTTCCTGCGCACTCTATCCTCAAAAGCACCTTTTTTCACTCTCAGCAGCCTCCGCAGCAAAAAAGAAAAACGTCCAGCTTTTGCTGCCACAGCAAAGGTGCCAGCGGGGAAAAGTCATGCCGGTCCTCACTGCCTCCTGGAACCCCTTCAAATGCCCCAGACAATTGGGCCCTCTCTGCTTTCCTGCGCACTCTATCCTCAAAAGCACCTTTTTTCACTCTCAGCAGCCTCTGCAACAAAAAAGACAAACGTCCAGCTTTTGCTGCCACAGCAAAGGTGCCAGCGGGGAAAAGTCATGCTGTCCTCACTGCCTCCTGGAACCCCTTCAAATGCCCCAGACAATTTGGCCCTCTCTGCTTTCCTGCGCACTATATCCTCAAAAGCACTTTTTTTCACTCTTGGCAGCCTCCGCAGCAAAAAAGACAAACGTCCAGCTTTTGCTGCCACAGCAAAGGTGCCAGTGGGGAAAAGTGATGCTGGTCCTCACTGCCTCCTGGAACCCCTTCAAATGCCCCAGACAATTTGGCCCTCTCTGCTTTCCTGCGTACTCTATCCTCAAAAGCACCTTTTTTCACTCTCGGCAACCTCCGCAGCAAAAAAGACAAACGTCCAGCTTTTGCTGCCACAGCAAATGTGCCAGCTCGGAAAAGTCATGCTGGTCCTCACTGCCTCCTGGAACCCCTTCAAATGCCCCAGACAATTTGGCCCTCTCTGCTTTCCTGCGCACTCTGTCCTCAAAAGCACCTTTTTCCAGTCTCGGCAGCCTCTGCAGCAAAAAAGACAAACGTCCAGCTTTTGCTGCCACAGCAAAGGTGCCAGCGGGGAAAACTGATGCTGGTCTTCACTGCCTCCCGGAACCCACTCAATTGCCCCAGACAATTGGGCCCTCTCTGCTTTCCTGCACACTCTATCCTCAAAAGCACCGTTTTTCACTCTCGGCAGCCTCCCCAGCAAAAAAGACAAACGTCCAGCTTTTGCTGCCACAGCAAAGGTTCCAGCGGGGAAAAGAGTATGCTGTCACTGTGTCCTGGACATCCTGAGGACCTGTCTGGACCAAATCCTCAAAAGACCTTTTTTCTCTTGGCAGCCTCCCCCAAAAAAGACAAACGTCCAGCTTTTGCTGCCACAGCAAAGGTGCCAGCGGGGAAAAGACATGCTGGTCCTCACTACCTCCTGGAACCCCTTCAAATGCCCCAGACAATTGGGCCCTCTCTGCTTTCTAGCGGACCCTATCCTCAAAAGCACCTTTTTTCACTCTCAGCAGCCTCTGCAGCAAAAAAGAAAAACGTCCAGCTTTTGCTGCTACAGCAAAGGTGCCAGCAGGGAAAAGTCATGCTGGTCCTCACTGCCTCCTGGAACCCCTTCAAATGCCCCATACAATTTGGCGCTCTTAGCTTTCTTGCGGACCCTATCCTCAAAAGCATGTTTTTTCATGCTCGGCAGCCTCCGCAGCAAAAAAGACAAACGTCCAGCTTTTGCTGCCACAGCAAAGGTGCCATCGGGGAAAAGTGATGCTGGTCCTCACTGCCTCCTGGAACCCCTTCAAATGCCCCAGACAATTTGGCCCTCTCTGCTTTCCTGCGCACAATATACTCAAAAAAACCTTTTTTCACTCTTGGCAGCATCCGCAGCAAAAAGGACAAACGTCCAGCTTTTGCTGCCACAGCGAAGGTGCCAGCGGGGAAAACTCATGCTGGTCCTCACTGCCTCCTGGAACCCCTTCAAATGCCCCAGACAATTTGGCCCTCTCTGCTTTCCTGCGCACTCTAGCCTCAAAAGCACTTTTTTTCACTCTCGGCAGCCTCCGCAGCAAAAAAGACAAACGTCCAGCTTTTGCTGCCACAGCAAAAGTGCCAGCGGGGAAAAGTGATGCTGGTCCTCACTGCCTCCTGGAACCCCTTCAAATACCCCAGACAATTGGGCCCTCTCTGCTTTCCTGCGCACTCTATCCTCAAAAGCACCTTTTTTCGCTCTTGGCAGCCTCCCCAGCAAAAAAGACAAACGTCCAGCTTTTGCTGCCACAGCAAAGGTGCCAGCGGGGAAAACTCATGCTGGTCCTCACTGCCTCCTGGAACCCTTTCAAATGCCCCAGACAATTTCGCCCTCTCTGCTTTCCTGCGCACTCTAGCCTCAAAAGCACCTTTTTTCACTCTCGGCAGCCTGTGCAGCAAAAAAGACAAATGTCCAGCTTTTGCTGCCACAGCAAAGGTGCCAGCTCGGAAAAGTCATGCTGGTCCTCACTGCCTCCTGGAACCCCTTCAAATGCCCCAGACAATTTGGCCCTCTCTGCTTTCCTGCGCACTCTGTCCTCAAAAGCACCTTTTTCCAGTCTCGGCAGCCTCTGCAGCAAAAAAGACAAACGTCCAGCTTTTGCTGCCAGCAAAGGTGCCAGCGGGGAAAAGTGATGCTGGTCCTCACTGCCTCCTGGAACCCCTTCAAATGCCCCAGACAATTTGGCCCTCTCTGCTTTCCTGCGCACTCTATCCTCAAAAGCACCTTTTTTCACTCTCGGCAGCCTCCGCATCAAAAAAGACAAACGTCCAGCTTTTGCTGCCACAGCAAAGGTGCCAGCGGGGAAAACTGATGCTGGTCTTCACTGCCTCCCGGAACCCACTCAATTGCCCCAGACAATTTGGCCCTCTCTGCTTTCCTGCGCACTCTATCCTCAAAAGCACCTTTTTTCACTCTCGGCAGCCTCCGCAGCAAAAAAGACAAACGTCCAGCTTTTGCTGCCACAGCAAAGGTGCCAGCGGGGAAAAGTCATGCTGGTCCTCACTGCGTCCTGGAACCCCTTCAAATGCCCCAGACAATTTGGACCTCTCTGCTTTCCTGCGCACAATATCCTTAAAAGCACCTTTTTTCACTCTTGGCAGCCTCAGCAGCAAAAAAGACAAACGTCCAGCTTTTGCTGCCACAGCAAAGGTGCCAGCGGGGAAAAGTCATGCTGGTCCTCACTGCCTCCTGGAACCCCTTCAAATGCCCCAGACAATTTGGACCTCTCTGCTTTCCTGCGCACAATATCCTCAAAAGCACCTTTTTTCACTCTCGGCAGCCTCCCCAGCAAAAAAGACAAACGTCCAGCTTTTGCTGCCACAGCAAAGGTGCCAGCAGGTAAAAGTCATGCTGGTCCTCACTGCCTCCTGGAACCCCTTCAAATGCCCCAGACAATTTGGCCCTCTCTGCTTTCCTGCGCACTCTATCCTCAAAAGCACCTTTTTTCACTCTCGGCAGCCTCCCCAGCAAAAAAGACAAACGTCCAGCTTTTGCTGCCACAGCAAAGGTGCCAGCGGGGAAAAGTCATGCTGGTCCTCACTGCGTCCTGGAACCCCTTCAAATGCCCCAGACAATTTGGCCCTCTCTGCTTTCCTGCGCACTATATACTCAAAAAAACCTTTTTTCACTCTTAGCAGCATCCGCAGCAAAAAGGACAAACGTCCAGCTTTTGCTGCCACAGCAAAGGTGCCAACGGGGAAAACACATGCTGGTCCTCACTGCCTCCTGGAACCCCTTCAAATGCCCCAGACAATTTGGCCCTCTCTGCTTTCCTGCGCACTCTAGCCTCAAAAGCACTTTTTTTCACTCTCGGCAGCCTCCGCAGCAAAAAAGACAAACGTCCAGCTTTTGCTGCCACAGCAAAGGTGCCAGCGGGGAAAAGTCATGCTGGTCCTCACTGCCTCCTGGAACCCCTTCAAATACCCCAGACAATTGGGCTCTCTCTGCTTTCCTGCGCACTCTATCCTCAAAAGCACCTTTTTTCACTCTTGGCAGCCTCCCCAGCAAAAAAGACAAACGTCCAGCTTTTGCTGCCACAGCAAAGGTGCCAGCGGGGAAAACTCATGCTGGTCCTCACTGCCTCCTGGAACCCTTTCAAATGCCCCAGACAATTTCGCCCTCTCTGCTTTCCTGCGCACTCTAGCCTCAAAAGCACCTTTTTTCACTCTCGGCAGCCTGTGCATCAAAAAAGACAAACGTCCAGCTTTTGCTGCCGCAGCAAAGGTGCCAGCGGGGAAAAGTGATGCTTGTCATCACTGCCTCCTGGAACCCCTTCAAATGCCCCAGACAATTTGGCCCTCTCTGCTTTCCTGCGCACTCTAGCCTCAAAAGCACCTTTTTTCACTCTTGGCAGCCTCCGCAGCAAAAAAGACAAACGTCCAGCTTTTGCTGCCACAGCAAAGGTGCCAGTGGGGAAAAGTGATGCTGGTCCTCACTGCCTCCTGGAACCCCTTCAAATGCCCCAGACAATTTGGCCCTCTCTGCTTTCCTGCGTACTCTATCCTCTAAAGCACCTTTTTTCACTCTCGGCAACCTCCGCAGCAAAAAAGAAAAACGTCCAGCTTTTGCTGCCACAGCAAAGGTGCCAGCGGGGAAAACTCATTCTGGTCCTCAGTGCCTCCTGGAACCCCTTCAAATGCCTCAGACAATTTGGCCCTCTCTGCTTTCTTGCACACCCTCTCCTCAAAAGCACCGTTTTTCATTCTCGGCATCCTCCGCAGCAAAAAAGGCAAACGTCCAGCTTTTGCTGCCACAGCAAAGGTGCCAGCGGGGAAAAGTGATGCTGGTCCTCACTGCCTCCTGGAACCCTTTCAAATGCCCCAGACAATTTCGCCCTCTCTGCTTTCCTGCGCACTCTAGCCTCAAAAGCACCTTTTTTCACTCTCGGCAGCCTGTGCAGCAAAAAAAAAAACGTCCAGCTTTTGCTGCCACAGCAAAGGTGCCAGCTCGGAAAAGTCATGCTGGTCCTCACTGCCTCCTGGAACCCCTTCAAATGCCCCAGACAATTTGGCCCTCTCTGCTTTCCTGCGCACTCTGTCCTCAAAAGCACCTTTTTCCAGTCTCGGCATCCTCTGCAGCAAAAAAGACAAGCATCCAGCTTTTGCTGCCACAGCAAAGGTGCCAGCGGGGAAAACTCATTCTGGTCCTCAGTGCCTCCTGGAACCCCTTCAAATGCTTCAGACAATTTGGCCCTCTCTGCTTTCTTGCGGACCCTATCCTCAAAAGCACCTTTTTTCATTCTCGGCAGCCTCCCCAGCAAAAAAGACAAACGTCCAGCTTTTGCTGCCAGCAAAGGTGCCAGCGGGGAAAAGTGATGCTGGTCCTCACTGCCTCCTGGAACCCCTTCAAATGCCCCAGACAATTTGGCCCTCTCTGCTTTCCTGCGCACTCTATCCTCAAAAGCACCTTTTTTCACTCTCGGCAGCCTCCCCAGCAAAAAAGACAAACGTCCAGCTTTTGCTGCCACAGCAAAGGTGCCAGCGGGGAAAACTGATGCTGGTCTTCACTGCCTCCCGGAACCCACTCAATTGCCCCAGACAATTGGGCCCTCTCTGCTTTCCTGCACACTCTATCCTCAAAAGCACCTTTTTTCACTCTTGGCAGCCTCAGCAGCAAAAAAGACAAACGTCCAGCTTTTGCTGCCACAGCAAAGGTGCCAGCGGGGAAAAGTCATGCTGGTCCTCACTGCCTCCTGGAACCCCTTCAAATGCCCCAGACAATTTGGACCTCTCTGCTTTCCTGCGCACAATATCCTCAAAAGCACCTTTTTTCACTCTCGGCAGCCTCCCCAGCAAAAAAGACAAACGTCCAGCTTTTGCTGCCACAGCAAAGGTGCCAGCGGGTAAAAGTCATGCTGGTCTTCACTGCCTCCTGGAACCCCTTCAAATGCCCCAGACAATTTGGCCCTCTCTGCTTTCCTGCGCACTCTATTCTCAAAAGCACCTTTTTTCACTCTCGGCAGCCTCCCCAGCAAAAAAGACAAACGTCCAGCTTTTGCTGCCACAGCAAAGGTGCCAGCGGGGAAAAGTCATGCTGGTCCTCACTGCGTCCTGGAACCCCTTCAAATGCCCCAGACAATTTGGACCTCTCTGCTTTCCTGCGCACAATATCCTCAAAAGCACCTTTTTTCACTCTCGGCAGCCTCCCCAGCAAAAAAGACAAACGTCCAGCTTTTGCTGCCACAGCAAAGGTGCCAGCGGGGAAAAGACATGCTGGTCCTCACTACCTCCTGGAACCCCTTCAAATGCCCCAGACAATTGGGCCCTCTCTGCTTTCTAGCGGACCCTATCCTCAAAAGCACCTTTTTTCACTCTCAGCAGCCTCTGCAGCAAAAAAGAAAAACGTCCAGCTTTTGCTGCTACAGCAAAGGTGTCAGCAGGGAAAAGTCATGCTGGTCCTCACTGCCTCCTGGAACCCCTTCAAATGCCCCAGACAATTTGGCCCTCTCTGCTTTCCTGCGCACTCTATCCTCAAAAGCACCTTTTTTCACTCTCGGCAGCCTCCCCAGCAAAAAAGACAAACGTCCAGCTTTTGCTGCCACAGCAAAGGTGCCAGCGGGGAAAAGTCATGCTGGTCCTCACTGCCTCCTGGAACCCCTTCAAATGCCCCAGACAATTTGGCACTCTCTGCTTTCTTGCGGATACTATCCTCAAAAGCACCTTTTTTCATGCTCGGCATCCTCCGCAGCAAAAAAGGCAAACGTCCAGCTTTTGCTGCCAGCAAAGGTGCCAGCGGGAAAAGTGATGCTGGTCCTCACTGCCTCCTGGAACCCCTTCAAGTGCCTTAGACAATTTGGCCCTCTCTGCTTTCCTGCGCACTCTATCCTCAAAAGCACCTTTTTTCACTCTCGGCAGCCTCCGCATCAAAAAAGACAAACGTCCAGCTTTTGCTGCCACAGCAAAGGTGCCAGCGGGGAAAACTGATGCTGGTCTTCACTGCCTCCTGGAACCCCTTCAAATGGCCCAGACAATTTGGCCCTCTCTGCTTTCCTGCGCACTCTGTCCTCAAAAGCACCTTTTTCCAGTCTCGGCAGCCTCTGCAGCAAAAAAGACAAGCATCCAGCTTTTGCTGCCACAGCAAAGGTGCCAGCGGGGAAAACTCATTCTGGTCCTCAGTGCCTCCTGGAACCCCTTCAAATGCTTCAGACAATTTGGCCCTCTCTGCTTTCTTGCGGACCCTATCCTCAAAAGCACCTTTTTTCATTCTCGGCAGCCTCCCCAGCAAAAAAGACAAACGTCCAGCTTTTGCTGCCAGCAAAGGTGCCAGCGGGGAAAAGTGATGCTGGTCCTCACTGCCTCCTGGAACCCCTTCAAATGCCCCAGACAATTTGGCCCTCTCTGCTTTCCTGCGCACTCTATCCTCAAAAGCACCTTTTTTCACTCTCGGCAGCCTCCGCATCAAAAAAGACAAACGTCCAGCTTTTGCTGCCACAGCAAAGGTGCCAGCGGGGAAAACTGATGCTGGTCTTCACTGCCTCCCGGAACCCACTCAATTGCCCCAGACAATTGGGCCCTCTCTGCTTTCCTGCACACTCTATCCTCAAAAGCACCGTTTTTCACTCTCGGCAGCCTCCCCAGCAAAAAAGACAAACGTCCAGCTTTTGCTGCCACAGCAAAGGTGCCAGCGGGGAAAAGTCATGCTGGTCCTCACTGCGTCCTGGAACCCCTTCAAATGCCCCAGACAATTTGGACCTCTCTGCTTTCCTGCGCACAATATCCTCAAAAGCACCTTTTTTCACTCTTGGCAGCCTCAGCAGCAAAAAAGACAAACGTCCAGCTTTTGCTGCCACAGCAAAGGTGCCAGCGGGGAAAAGTCATGCTGGTCCTCACTGCCTCCTGGAACCCCTTCAAATGCCCCAGACAATTTGGCCCTCTCTGCTTTCTTGCGGACCCTCTCCTCAAAAGCACCTTTTTTCATTCTCGGCAGCCTCCGCAGCAAAAAAGGCAAACGTCCAGCTTTTGCTGCCAGCAAAGGTGCCAGCGGGGAAAAGTGATGCTGGTCCTCACTGCCTCCTGGAACCCCTTCAAATGCCCCAGACAATTTGGCCCTCTCTGCTTTCCTGCGCACTCTAGCCTCAAAAGAACCTTTTTTCACTCTCGGCAGCCTCCCCAGCAAAAAAGACAAACGTCCAGCTTTTGCTGCCACAGCAAAGGTGCCAGCGGGGAAAAGTCATGCTGGTCCTCACTGCCTCCTGGAACCCCTTCAAATGCCCCAGACAATTTGGCGCTCTCTGCTTTCTTGCGCTCTCTATCCTCAAAAGCATCTTTTTTCATGCTCGGCAGCCTCCGCAGCAAAAAAGACAAACGTCCAGCTTTTGCTGCCACAGCAAAGGTGCCAGCGGGGAAAACTCATGCTGGTCCTCACTGCCTCCTGGAACCCCTTCAAATGCCCCAGACAATTTGGCCCTCTCTGCTTTCCTGCGCACAATATACTCAAAAGCACCTTTTTTCACTCTTGGCAGCATCCGCAGCAAAAAGGACAAACGTCCAGCTTTTGCTGCCACAGCAAAGGTGCCAGCAGGGAAAACTCATGCTGGTCCTCACTGCCTCCTGGAACCCCTTCAAATGCCCCAGACAATTTGGCCCTCTCTGCTTTCCTGCGCACTCTAGCCTCAAAAGCACCTTTTTTCACTCTCGGCAGCCTCCGCAGCAAAAAAGACAAACGTCCAGCTTTTGCTGCCACAGCAAAGGTGCCAGCGGGGAAAACTCATGCTGGTCCTCACTGCCTCCTGGAACCCCTTCAAATGCCCCAGACAATTTTGCCCTCTCTGCTTTCCTGCGCACTCTAGCCTCAAAAGCACCTTTTTTCACTCTCGGCAGCCTCCGCAGCAAAAAAGACAAACGTCCAGCTTTTGCTGCCACAGCAAAGGTGCCAGCGGGGAAAACTGATGCTGGTCTTCACTGCCTCCCGGAACCCACTCAATTGCCCCAGACAATTGGGCCGTCTCTGCTTTCCTGCACACTCTATCCTCAAAAGCACCGTTTTTCACTCTCGGCAGCCTCCCCAGCAAAAAAGACAAACGTCCAGCTTTTGCTGCCACAGCAAAGGTGCCAGCGGGGAAAAGTCATGCTGGTCCTCACTGCCTCCTGGAACCCCTTCAAATGCCCCAGACAATTTGGCGCTCTCTGCTTTCTTGCGCTCTCTATCCTCAAAAGCATCTTTTTTCATGCTCGGCAGCCTCCGCAGCAAAAAAGACAAACGTCCAGCTTTTGCTGCCACAGCAAAGGTGCCAGCGGGGAAAACTCATGCTGGTCCTCACTGCCTCCTGGAACCCCTTCAAATGCCCCAGACAATTTGGCCCTCTCTGCTTTCCTGCGCACAATATACTCAAAAGCACCTTTTTTCACTCTTGGCAGCATCCGCAGCAAAAAGGACAAACGTCCAGCTTTTGCTGCCACAGCAAAGGTGCCAGCGGGGAAAACTCATGCTGGTCCTCACTGCCTCCTGGAACCCCTTCAAATGCCCCAGACAATTTGGCCCTCTCTGCTTTCCTGCGCACTCTAGCCTCAAAAGCACCTTTTTTCACTCTCAGCAGCCTCCGCAGCAAAAAAGACAAACGTCCAGCTTTTGCTGCCACAGCAAAGGTGCCAGCGGGGAAAAGTGATGCTGGTCCTCACTGCCTCCTGGAACCCCTTCAAATGCCCCAGACAATTTCGCCCTCTCTGCTTTCCTGCGCACTCTATCCTCAAAAGCACCTTTTTTCACTCTCGGCAGCCTCCGCAGCAAAAAAGACAAACGTCCAGCTTTTGCTGCCACAGCAAAGGTGCCAGCGGGGAAAAGTCATGCTGGTCCTCACTGCCTCCTGGAACCCCTTCAAATGCCCCAGACAATTTGGCGCTCTCTGCTTTCTTGCGCTCTCTATCCTCAAAAGCATCTTTTTTCATGCTCGGCAGCCTCCGCAGCAAAAAAGACAAACGTCCAGCTTTTGCTGCCACAGCAAAGGTGCCAGCGGGGAAAACTCATGCTGGTCCTCACTGCCTCCTGGAACCCCTTCAAATGCCCCAGACAATTTGGCCCTCTCTGCTTTCCTGCGCACAATATACTCAAAAGCACCTTTTTTCACTCTTGGCAGCATCCGCAGCAAAAAGGACAAACGTCCAGCTTTTGCTGCCACAGCAAAGGTGCCAGCGGGGAAAACTCATGCTGGTCCTCACTGCCTCCTGGAACCCCTTCAAATGCCCCAGACAATTTGGCCCTCTCTGCTTTCCTGCGCACTCTAGCCTCAAAAGCACCTTTTTTCACTCTCGGCAGCCTCCGCAGCAAAAAAGACAAACGTCCAGCTTTTGCTGCCACAGCAAAGGTGCCAGCGGGGAAAAGTGATGCTGGTCCTCACTGCCTCCTGGAACCCCTTCAAATGCCCCAGACAATTTTGCCCTCTCTGCTTTCCTGCGCACTCTAGCCTCAAAAGCACCTTTTTTCACTCTCGGCAGCCTCCGCAGCAAAAAAGACAAACGTCCAGCTTTTGCTGCCACAGCAAAGGTGCCAGCGGGGAAAACTGATGCTGGTCTTCACTGCCTCCCGGAACCCACTCAATTGCCCCAGACAATTGGGCCCTCTCTGCTTTCCTGCACACTCTATCCTCAAAAGCACCGTTTTTCACTCTCGGCAGCCTCCCCAGCAAAAAAGACAAACGTCCAGCTTTTGCTGCCACAGCAAAGGTGCCAGCGGGGAAAAGTCATGCTGGTCCTCACTGCCTCCTGGAACCCCTTCAAATGCCCCAGACAATTTGGCCCTCTCTGCTTTCTTGCGCTCTCTATCCTCAAAAGCATCTTTTTTCATGCTCGGCAGCCTCCGCAGCAAAAAAGACAAACGTCCAGCTTTTGCTGCCACAGCAAAGGTGCCAGCGGGGAAAACTCATGCTGGTCCTCACTGCCTCCTGGAACCCCTTCAAATGCCCCAGACAATTTGGCCCTCTCTGCTTTCCTGCGCACAATATACTCAAAAGCACCTTTTTTCACTCTTGGCAGCATCCGCAGCAAAAAGGACAAACGTCCAGCTTTTGCTGCCACAGCAAAGGTGCCAGCGGGGAAAACTCATGCTGGTCCTCACTGCCTCCTGGAACCCCTTCAAATGCCCCAGACAATTTGGCCCTCTCTGCTTTCCTGCGCACTCTAGCCTCAAAAGCACCTTTTTTCACTCTCAGCAGCCTCCGCAGCAAAAAAGACAAACGTCCAGCTTTTGCTGCCACAGCAAAGGTGCCAGCGGGGAAAAGTGATGCTGGTCCTCACTGCCTCCTGGAACCCCTTCAAATGCCCCAGACAATTTCGCCCTCTCTGCTTTCCTGCGCACTCTATCCTCAAAAGCACCTTTTTTCACTCTCGGCAGCCTCCGCAGCAAAAAAGACAAACGTCCAGCTTTTGCTGCCACAGCAAAGGTGCCAGCGGGGAAAAGTCATGCTGGTCCTCACTGCCTCCTGGAACCCCTTCAAATGCCCCAGACAATTTCGCCCTCTCTGCTTTCCTGCGCACTGTAGCCTCAAAAGCACCTTTTTTTCCTCTCGGCAGCCTGTGCATCAAAAAAGACAAACGTCCAGCTTTTGCTGCCGCAGCAAAGGTGCCAGCGGGGAAAAGTGATGCTGGTCCTCACTGCCTCCTGGAACCCCTTCAAATGCCCCAGACAATTTCGCCCTCTCTGCTTTCCTGTGCACTCTATCCTCAAAAGCACCTTTTTTCACTCTCGGCAGCCTCCCCAGCAAAAAAGACAAACGTCCAGCTTTTGCTGCCACAGCAAAGGTGCCAGCGGGGAAAACTCATACTGGTCCTCACTGCCTCGTAGAACCCCTTCAAATGCCCCAGACAATTGGGCCCTCTCTGCTTTCCTGCGGACCCTATCCTCAAAAGCACCTTTTTTCACTCTCAGCAGCCTCTGCAGCAAAAAAGACAAACGTCCAGCTTTTGCTGCTACAGCAAAGGTGCCAGCAGGGAAAAGTCATGCTGGTCCTCACTGCCTCCTGGAACCCCTTCAAATGCCCCATACAATTTGGCGCTCTCTGCTTTCTTGCGGACCCTATCCTCAAAAGCATCTTTTTTCATGCTCGGCAGCCTCCGCAGCAAAAAAGACAAACGTCCAGCTTTTGCTGCCACAGCAAAGGTGCCAGCGGGGAAAAGTGATGCTGGTCCTCACTGCCTCCTGGAACCCCTTCAAATGCCCCAGACAATTTGGCCCTCTCTGCTTTCCTGCGCACAATATACTCAAAAGCACCTTTTTTCACTCTTGGCAGCATCCGCAGCAAAAAGGACAAACGTCCAGCTTTTGCTGCCACAGCAAAGGTGCCAGCGGGGAAAAGTGATGCTGGTCCTCACTGCCTCCTGGAACCCCTTCAAATGCCCCAGACAAATGGGCCCTCTCTGCTTTCCTGCGCACTCTAGCCTCAAAAGCACCTTTTTTCACTCTCGGCAGCCTCCCCAGCAAAAAAGACAAACGTCCAGCTTTTGCTGCCACAGCAAAGGTGCCAGCGGGGAAAAGTCATGCTGGTCCTCACTGCCTCCTGGAACCCCTTCAAATGCCCCAGACAATTTGGCCCTCTCTGCTTTCCTGCGCACTGTAGCCTCAAAAGCACCTTTTTTCACACTCGGCAGCCTGTGCATCAAAAAAGACAAACGTCCACCTATTGCTGCCGCAGCAAAGGTGCCAGCGGGGAAAAGTGATGCTGGTCCTCACTGCCTCCTGGAACCCCTTCAAATGCCCCAGACAATTTGGACCTCTCTGCTTTCCTGCGCACTCTATCCTCAAAAGCACCTTTTTTCACTCTCGGCAGCCTCCCCAGCAAAAAAGACAAACTTCCAGCTTTTGCTGCCACAGCAAAGGTGCCAGCGGGGAAAAGTCATGCTGGTCCTCACTGCCTCCTGGAACCCCTTCAAATACCCCAGACAATTTGGCCCTCTCTGCTTTCCTGCGCACTCTATCCTCAAAAGCACCTTTTTTCACTTTCGGCAGCCTCCGCAGCAAAAAAGACAAACGTCCAGCTTTTGCTGCCACAGCAACGGTGCCAGCGGGGAAAAGTGATGCTGGTCCTCACTGCCTCCTAGAAATCCTTCAAATGGCCCAGACAATTTGGCCCTCTCTGCTTTCCTGCGCACTCTGTCCTCAAAAGCACCTTTTTTCACTCTCAGCAGCCTCCGCAGCAAAAAAGAAAAACGTCCAGCTTTTGCTGCCACAGCAAAGGTGCCAGCGGGGAAAACTCATGCTGGTCCTCAGTGCCTCCTGGAACCCCTTCAAATGCCCCAGACAATTTGGCCCTCTCTGCTTTCCTGCGCACTCTAGCCTCAAAAGCACCTTTTTTCACTCTTGGCAGCCTCCGCAGCAAAAAAGACAAACGTCCAGCTTTTGCTGCCACAGCAAAGGTGCCAGCGGGGAAAAGTCATGCTGGTCCTCACTGCCTCCTGGAACCCCTTCAAATGCCCCAGACAATTTGGCCCTCTCTGCTTTCCTGCGTACTCTATCCTCAAAAGCACCTTTTTTCACTCTCGGCAGCCTCCCCAGCAAAAAAGACAAACGTCCAGCTTTTGCTGCCACAGCAAAGGTGCCAGCGGGGAAAAGTCGTGCTGGTCCTCACTGCCTCCTGGAACCCCTTCAAATGCCCCAGACAATTTGGCCCTCTCTGCTTTCCTGCGCACTCTATCCTCAAAAGCACCTTTTTTCACTCTCGGCAGCCTCCGCAGCAAAAAAGACAAACGTCCAGCTTTTGCTGCCACAGCAAAGGTGCCAGCGGGGAAAAGTCATGCTGGTCCTCACTGCCTCCTGGAACCCCTTCAAATACCCCAGACAATTGGGCCCTCTCTGCTTTCCTGCGCACTCTATCCTCAAAAGCACCTTTTTTCACTCCCGGCAGCCTCCGCAGCAAAAAAGACAAACGTCCAGCTTTTGCTGCCACAGCAAAGGTGCCAGCGGGGAAAACTCATGCTGGTCCTCACTGCCTCCTGGAACCCCTTCAAATGCCCCAAACAATTTGGCCCTCTCTGCTTTCCTGCGCACTCTATCCTCAAAAGCACCTTTTTTCACTCTCGGCAGCCTCCGCAGCAAAAAAGACAAACGTCCAGCTTTTGCTGCCACAGCAAAGGTGCCAGCGGGGAAAAGTGATGCTGGTCCTCACTGCCTCCTGGAACCCCTTCAAATGCCCCAGACAATTTGGTCCGCTCTGCTTTCCTGCGCACTCTAGCCTCAAAAGCACCGTTTTTCACTCTCGGCAGCCTGTGCATCAAAAAAGACAAACGTCCAGCTTTTGCTCCCATAGCAAAGGTGCCAGCGGGGAAAAGTGATGCTGGTCCTCACTGCCTCCTGGAACCCCTTCAAATGCCCCAGACATTTTGGCCCTCTCTGCTTTCCTGCGCACTCTATCCTCAAAAGCACCTTTTTTCACTCTCGGCAGCCTCCCCAGCAAAAAAGACAAACGTCCAGCTTTTGCTGCCACAGCAACGGTGCCAGCGGGGAAAAGTGATGCTTGTCATCACTGCCTCCTAGAACCCCTTCAAATGCCCCAGACAATTTGGCCCTCTCTGCTTTCCTGCGGACCCTATCCTCAAAAGCACCTTTTTTCCCTCTCGGCAGCCTGTGCATCAAAAAAGAAAAACGTCCAGCTTTTGCTGCCACAGCAAAGGTTCCAGCGGGGAAAAGTCATACTGGTCCTCACTGCCTCCTGGAACCCCTTCAAATGCCCCAGACAATTGGGCCCTCTCTGCTTTCCTGCGCACTCTATCCTCAAAAGCACCTTTTTTCACTCTCAGCTGCCTCTGCAACAAAAAAGACAAACGTCCAGCTTTTGCTGCCACAGCAAAGGTGCCAGCGGGGAAAAGTCATGCTGGTCCTCACTGCCTCCTGGAACCCCTTCAAATGCCCCAGACAATTTGGCCCTCTCTGCTTTCCTGCGCACTATATCCTCAAAAGCACCTTTTTTCACTCTCGGCAGCCTGTGCATCAAAAAAGACAAACGTCCAGCTTTTGCTGCCGCAGCAAAGGTGCCAGCGGGGAAAAGTGATGCTGGTCCTCACTGCCTCGTAGAACCCCTTCAAATGCCCCAGACAATTGGGCCCTCTCTGCTTTCCTGCGGACCCTATCCTCAAAAGCACCTTTTTTCACTCTCAGCAGCCTCTGCAGCAAAAAAGACAAACGTCCAGCTTTTGCTGCTACAGCAAAGGTGCCAGCAGGGAAAAGTCATGCTGGTCCTCACTGCCTCCTGGAACCCCTTCAAATGCCCCATACAATTTGGCGCTCTCTGCTTTCTTGCGGACCCTATCCTCAAAAGCATCTTTTTTCATGCTCGGCAGCCTCCGCAGCAAAAAAGACAAACATCCAGCTTTTGCTGCCACAGCAAAGGTGCCAGCGGGGAAAAGTGATGCTGGTCCTCACTGCCTCCTGGAACCCCTTCAAATGCCCCAGACAATTTGGCCCTCTCTGCTTTCCTGCGCACAATATACTCAAAAGCACCTTTTTTCACTCTTGGCAGCATCCGCAGCAAAAAGGACAAACGTCCAGCTTTTGCTGCCACAGCAAAGGTGCCAGCGGGGAAAAGTGATGCTGGTCCTCACTGCCTCCTGGAACCCCTTCAAATGCCCCAGACAATTTCGCCCTCTCTGCTTTCCTGCGCACTCTAGCCTCAAAAGCACCTTTTTTCACTCTCGGCAGCCTCCGCAGCAAAAAAGACAAACGTCCAGCTTTTGCTGCCACAGCAAAGGTGCCAGCGGGGAAAACTGATGCTGGTCTTCACTGCCTCCCGGAACCCACTCAATTGCCCCAGACAATTGGGCCCTCTCTGCTTTCCTGCACACTCTATCCTCAAAAGCACCTTTTTTCACTCTCACCTGCCTCTGCAACAAAAAAGACAAACGTCCAGCTTTTGCTGCCACAGCAAAGGTGCCAGCGGGGAAAAGTCATGCTGGTCCTCACTGCCTCCTGGAACCCCTTCAAATGCCCCAGACTATTTGGCCCTCTCTGCTTTCCTGCGCACTATATCCTCAAAAGCACCTTTTTTCACTCTCGGCAGCCTGTGCATCAAAAAAGACAAACGTCCAGCTTTTGCTGCCGCAGCAAAGGTGCCAGCGGGGAAAAGTGATGCTGGTCCTCACTGCCTCCTGGAACCCCTTCAAATGCCCCAGACAATTTGGCCCTCTCCGCTTTCCTGTGCACTCTATCCTCAAAAGCACCTTTTTTCACTCTCGGCAGCCTCCCCAGCAAAAAAGACAAACGTCCAGCTTTTGCAGCCACAGCAAAGGTGCCAGCGGGGAAATCTCATACTGGTCCTCACTGCCTCGTAGAACCCCTTCAAATGCCCCAGACAATTGGGCCCTCTCTGCTTTCCTGCGGACCCTATCCTCAAAAGCACCTTTTTTCACTCTCAGCAGCCTCTGCAGCAAAAAAGACAAACGTCCAGCTTTTGCTGCTACAGCAAAGGTGCCAGCAGGGAAAAGTCATGCTGGTCCTCACTGCCTCCTGGAACCCCTTCAAATGCCCCATACAATTTGGCGCTCTCTGCTTTCTTGCGGACCCTATCCTCAAAAGCATCTTTTTTCATGCTCGGTAGCCTCCGCAGCAAAAAAGACAAACATCCAGCTTTTGCTGCCACAGCAAAGGTGCCAGCGGGGAAAAGTGATGCTGGTCCTCACTGCCTCCTGGAACCCCTTCAAATGCCCCAGACAATTTGGCCCTCTCTGCTTTCCTGCGCACAATATACTCAAAAGCACCTTTTTTCACTCTTGGCAGCATCCGCAGCAAAAAGGACAAACGTCCAGCTTTTGCTGCCACAGCAAAGGTGCCAGCGGGGAAAAGTGATGCTGGTCCTCACTGCCTCCTGGAACCCCTTCAAATGCCCCAGACAATTTCGCCCTCTCTGCTTTCCTGCGCACTCTAGCCTCAAAAGCACCTTTTTTCACTCTCGGCAGCCTCCGCAGCAAAAAAGACAAACGTCCAGCTTTTGCTGCCACAGCAAAGGTGCCAGCGGGGAAAACTGATGCTGGTCTTCACTGCCTCCCGGAACCCACTCAATTGCCCCAGACAATTGGGCCCTCTCTGCTTTCCTGCACACTCTATCCTCAAAAGCACCGTTTTTCACTCTCGGCAGCCTCCCCAGCAAAAAAGACAAACGTCCAGCTTTTGCTGCCACAGCAAAGGTGCCAGCGGGGAAAACTCATGCTGGTCCTCACTGCCTCCTGGAACCCCTTCAAATGCCCCAGACAATTTGGCCCTCTCTGCTTTCCTGCGCACAATATACTCAAAAGCACCTTTTTTCACTCTTGGCAGCATCCGCAGCAAAAAGGACAAACGTCCAGCTTTTGCTGCCACAGCAAAGGTGCCAGCGGGGAAAAGTGATGCTGGTCCTCACTGCCTCCTGGAACCCCTTCAAATGCCCCAGACAATTTGGACCTCTCTGCTTTCCTGCGCACTCTAGCCTCAAAAGCACCTTTTTTCACTCTCGGCAGCCTCCGCAGCAAAAAAGACAAACGTCCAGCTTTTGCTGCCACATCAAAGGTGCCAGCGGGGAAAAGTGATGCTGGTCCTCACTGCCTCCTGGAACCCCTTCAAATGCCCCAGTCAATTGGGCCCTCTCTGCTTTCCTGCGCACTCTATCCTCAAAAGCACCTTTTTTCACTCTCGGCAGCCTCCGCAGCAAAAAATACAAACGTCCAGCTTTTGCTGCCACAGCAAAGGTGCCAGCGGGGAAAAGTCATGCTGGTCCTCACTGCCTCCTGGAACCCCTTCAAATGCCCCAGACAATTTCGCCCTCTCTGCTTTCCTGCGCACTGTAGCCTCAAAAGCACCTTTTTTTACTCTCGGCAGCCTGTGCATCAAAAAAGACAAACGTCCAGCTTTTGCTGCCGCAGCAAAGGTGCCAGCGGGGAAAAGTGATGCTGGTCCTCACTGCCTCCTGGAACCCCTTCAAATGCCCCAGACAATTTGGCCCTCTCTGCTTTCCTGTGCACTCTATCCTCAAAAGCACCTTTTTTCACTCTCGGCAGCCTCCCCAGCAAAAAAGACAAACGTCCAGCTTTTGCTGCCACAGCAAAGGTGCCAGCGGGGAAAACTCATACTGGTCCTCACTGCCCCGTAGAACCCCTTCAAATGCCCCAGACAATTGGGCCCTCTCTGCTTTCCTGCGGACCCTATCCTCAAAAGCACCTTTTTTCACTCTCAGCAGCCTCTGCAGCAAAAAAGACAAACGTCCAGCTTTTGCTGCTACAGCAAAGGTGCCAGCGGGGAAAAGTCATGCTGGTCCTCACTGCCTCCTGGAACCCCTTCAAATGCCCCATACAATTTGGCGCTCTCTGCTTTCTTGCGGACCCTATCCTCAAAAGCATCTTTTTTCATGCTCGGCAGCCTCCTCAGCAAAAAAGACAAACATCCAGCTTTTGCTGCCACAGCAAAGGTGCCAGCGGGGAAAAGTGATGCTGGTCCTCACTGCCTCCTGGAACCCCTTCAAATGCCCCAGACAATTTGGCCCTCTCTGCTTTCCTGCGCACAATATACTCAAAAGCACCTTTTTTCACTCTTGGCAGCATCCGCAGCAAAAAGGACAAACGTCCAGCTTTTGCTGCCACAGCAAAGGTGCCAGCGGGGAAAAGTCATGCTGGTCCTCACTGCCTCCTGGAACCCCTTCAAATGCCCCAGACAATTTCGCCCTCTCTGCTTTCCTGCGCACTCTAGCCTCAAAAGCACCTTTTTTCACTCTCGGCAGCCTCCGCAGCAAAAAAGACAAACGTCCAGCTTTTGCTGCCACAGCAAAGGTGCCAGCGGGGAAAAGTCATGCTGGTCTTCACTGCCTCCCGGAACCCACTCAATTGCCCCAGACAATTGGGCCCTCTCTGCTTTCCTGCACACTCTATCCTCAAAAGCACCGTTTTTCACTCTCGGCAGCCTCCCCAGCAAAAAAGACAAACGTCCAGCTTTTGCTGCCACAGCAAAGGTGCCAGCGGGGAAAAGTCATGCTGGTCCTCACTGCCTCCTGGAACCCCTTCAAATGCCCCAGACAATTTGGCGCTCTCTGCTTTCTTGCGCTCTCTATCCTCAAAAGCATCTTTTTTCATGCTCGGCAGCCTCCGCAGCAAAAAAGACAAACGTCCAGCTTTTGCTGCCACAGCAAAGGTGCCAGCGGGGAAAACTCATGCTGGTCCTCACTGCCTCCTGGAACCCCTTCAAATGCCCCATACAATTTGGCCCTCTCTGCTTTCCTGCGCACTCTAGCCTCAAAAGCACCTTTTTTCACTCTCGGCAGCCTCCGCAGCAAAAAAGACAAACGTCCAGCTTTTGCTGCCACAGCAAAGGTGCCAGCGGGGAAAAGTGATGCTGGTCCTCACTGCCTCCTGGAACCCCTTCAAATGCCCCAGTCAATTGGGCCCTCTCTGCTTTCCTGCGCACTCTATCCTCAAAAGCACCTTTTTTCACTCTCGGCAGCCTCCGCAGCAAAAAATACAAACGTCCAGCTTTTGCTGCCACAGCAAAGGTGCCAGCGGGGAAAAGTCATGCTGGTCCTCACTGCCTCCTGGAACCCCTTCAAATGCCCCAGACAATTTCGCCCTCTCTGCTTTCCTGCGCACTGTAGCCTCAAAAGCACCTTTTTTTACTCTCGGCAGCCTGTGCATCAAAAAAGACAAACGTCCAGCTTTTGCTGCCGCAGCAAAGGTGCCAGCGGGGAAAAGTGATGCTGGTCCTCACTGCCTCCTGGAACCCCTTCAAATGCCCCAGACAATTGGGCCCTCTCTGCTTTCCTGCGGACCCTATCCTCAAAAGCACCTTTTTTCACTCTCAGCAGCCTCTGCAGCAAAAAAGACAAACGTCCAGCTTTTGCTGCTACAGCAAAGGTGCCAGCAGGGAAAAGTCATGCTGGTCCTCACTGCCTCCTGGAACCCCTTCAAATGCCCCATACAATTTGGCGCTCTCTGCTTTCTTGCGGACCCTATCCTCAAAAGCATCTTTTTTCATGCTCGGCAGCCTCCGCAGCAAAAAAAGACAAACATCCAGCTTTTGCTGCCACAGCAAAGGTGCCAGCGGGGAAAAGTGATGCTGGTCCTCACTGCCTCCTGGAACCCCTTCAAATGCCCCAGACAATTTGGCCCTCTCTGCTTTCCTGCGCACAATATACTCAAAAGCACCTTTTTTCACTCTTGGCAGCATCCGCAGCAAAAAGGACAAACGTCCAGCTTTTGCTGCCACAGCAAAGGTGCCAGCGGGGAAAAGTGATGCTGGTCCTCACTGCCTCCTTGAACCCCTTCAAATGCCCCAGACAATTTCGCCCTCTCTGCTTTCCTGCGCACTCAAGCCTCAAAAGCACCTTTTTTCACTCTCGGCAGCCTCCGCAGCAAAAAAGACAAACGTCCAGCTTTTGCTGCCACAGCAATGGTGCCAGCGGGGAAAAGTGATGCTGGTCCTCACTGCCTCCTGGAACCCCTTCAAATGCCCCAGACAAATGGGCCCTCTCTGCTTTCCTGCGCACTCTATCCTCAAAAGCACCTTTTTTCACTCTCGGCAGCCTC
>NW_028128128.1:0-1000 GCF_965231255.1 Vanellus vanellus
TCCCCCAGTGACCCCCACCCCAAACCAGTAACCCTAACCCCAACCAGTAACCCTAAACCCCATCCCAGTGACCCAGACCCCAAACCAGTGACCCAGACCCCAAACCAGTAACCCTAAACCCCATCCCAGTGACCCAGACCCCATCCCAGTGACCCAGACCACAAACCAGTGACCCTAAAACCCCATCCCAGTGACCCAGACCCCAAACCAGTGACCCCGAGCCCTCCCCCAGTGACCCCCACCCCAAACCAGTAACCCAGACCCCAAACCAGTAACCCTAAACCCCAAACCAGTGACCCAAACCCCAAACCAGTAACCCTAAACCCCAAACCAGTGACCCAGACCACAAACCAGTGACCCAAACCCCAAACCAGTGACCCTAAACCCCAAACCAGTGACCCAGACCACAAACCAGTGACCCTAAGCCCTCCCCCAGTAACTCCAAACCTGAAACCAGTAAACCTAAACCTCCTCCCCAGTAACCCCAAACGCCCTCCCAGTATAACCCAGTCCCCCCAGTGTCCTCCTCGACCCCTCCTGGTCCCCTCCAATCACTCCCAGTGCCCCCCCAGTCCCTCCCACTCCTTCCCAGTGCCCTCCCAGTATATCCCAGTGCCTCCCAGTCCCCTCCCAGTGCCTCCCAGTCCCTCCCAGTGCCCTCCCACTCCCTCCCAGTGCCCTCCCAGTCTATCCCAGTCCCCTCCCAGTATATCCCAGTGCCTCCCAGTCCCCTCCCAATGCCTCCCACTCCCTCCCAGTCCCCTCCCAGTATATCCCAGTGCCTCCCAGTCCCCTCCCCAGTGCCTCCCAGTCCCTCCAGTGCCCTCCCACTCCCTCCCAGTGCCCTCCCAGTCCCCTCCCAGTATATCCCAGTCCCTCCCAGTGCCCTCCCAGCCCCTCCCACTCCCTCCCAGTCCCCTCCCAGTATATCCCAGTGCCCTCCAGTCCCCTCCCAGCCCCTCCCCACTCCCCTCCCAGCCCCTCCCCAGTCCCTCCCAGC
>NW_028128127.1:0-10836 GCF_965231255.1 Vanellus vanellus
TATTTTTAGCGCAGGGTTCCGTCACGTGGACGGCGAGTGACGTCACCGAATGTTGTTGTCGGGGCGGGCGGGGCCGCGCTGCAAAGATGGAGGGGCGGCGGGGCGCGCGCGGGGCGGCGCGGCCGGACACCGCGCAGGTACCGGGGGGTGTCGCGATACCGGGGGGGGGGGGGTGTTGTATGTCGCGATATCGGCGGAGGGGTCGCGATATTGGGGCGAGGTGGGGTCTGCAACGAGGAGGGGGTGTCTGTAATGGGGGACAGCGAGCGAGGCGGGGCGGGGGGAGCGGCGGTGCGGCGGAAGGAGGAGGGGGGGGGGGATCGGTGCGGCGGGGATGGGGGGGGGGGGGGGAGGGCACCGTTTGGGAGGGGGGGGGCGCCGTGCAGCGGGGATTGCGCGGTGCGATATTGGGGGGGGGCCCGTGCGATGAGGGGGGGTCTGTGCAATGTGTGGGGGGGGTCCCCGTGCGATGGGGGGGGGTCTGTGCGATGGGGGGGGGGGATGTCCGTGCGATGGGGTTTGTGCCGTGCGGTAGCGGGGGGGGGGGCACCGTGCGCCAGCGCGGCGGCTCCGCAGCGCGGGCCCGTTGCCGGCGGGGGGGGGGGGACGGACGGACGGACGGACGGACGGACACAGGACCCGTTGCACCGCGCCGGGCTCGGGTCTGTCCGTCCCCCCCCCCCCCCCCCCCCGCGGCGTCCGTGGGGTCCGTCGCGCCGCTGAGGGGCTGAGCGTGGCCCCCCACGCGTGGCCCCTCCCGCCCCCCCCCCCCCCCCTTTCTCGGGGTGATGCTTTGGGGGGGGCTGCAGCAGCGGGGGAGGGGGGTGTCAGCACTCAGTGTGTGCCCCCCCCCACCCGTGGGGCTGGGTCCGACCCCACTGAAAGAGACACCCCCCGGGGAGGGTGTCCCTATAAGGTGGCAACGTGGGGGGGGGTCCTGGGGGCTGCACTGGGCTCCCCATTTCTATGCCCCCCCCCCTTTTCCTGCAGAGCCTTGTGTAACGCTGCCCCCCCCCCCAGTCCCCTCTGTGTCCCCCCCGAACTTGGTGGGGGTCCCCGAGGGCAGCAGAGGGGCCGCATCCTGCCGCCGCCAGCGGATGCTCGGGGTGGGGGGGCACGGTGCTGGATCGGGCCCCCCACTCCACAGATGCTCAGGGGATGGGGGGGGGGGGTGTCACACCGCGGTACCGGATCCGTCCCTCGGCTCTGCCATTGTGTGGATGCTCAGGGCCTGGGAGGGGGGGACACGCATGCGACCCCCCCCACGGTGCTGGGATCCGGCTCTGAGCAGCCCAGAGCCCGCCCCCCCCCCCCCCCGTTTGGTACTTGGGGGGGCAGTGGGGGGCACTAGGGGTGCTGATGAGGGTGCTTGGTCCCGCAGGGCTCCTGGGCGGCGCGGGCACAGCCCCAGCACCCCCGCCGGCGCTGACGCCCCCCCGGACGACCACCACTCCGCGCCCCCCCGGCACTGCTGTCACCCGCCGGCCACCATGGACCCCCAGAGCGATGCAGGTGAGATTGGGGGGGGGGGGGCTGCACCCTGCCCTGCGCCAGGCATCGCGTCCCCCCCACCCCCTGCATGGGGGTCGGGTCCCTGCTGTCACCCTGGACACCCCCCCCCATCCTCCAGTGCTCCTTATTGGGGGGACACGGGGACCGGCACGGCACCGCGGCGGCTGACCCGGTACGGCACATCAACACCGCCCGCCCGCCGCCGTCATTAGCGCCCGCGTGGGTGTCACCGCGCGAGACGGGCGCGTGCAGAGCGGCGGCGGGCGCTGTGCCGAGCCACCCCTACCCCCCCCCACTGCCACCTTCCCCCGGTTATCCCGGACCCCCGGCACCCCCACCCGCCACGGAGTGGGGAAACTGAGGCAGGGGGCTCGGGTCACCGTCATGGCACGGGTCGCACGCGGTGGTGGCGGCTCCAATGGCTCTTTGCGGGTGAAATCCGGTGGCACCGCTCGGCAGCGGCTCCCCGTGGACCCCGGTGTGGTGGGACGGTGGGGGTCCTTCGGTGACATCCCCGCGGGGTGGGGGGGGATGACAGCCTGGGTGACCGCGAGCCGCCGCGAGGGCCGTGCCCCGCGCGCTGTATCGGCTTGGCTCCTCGTCAGAGCCGCCCTGTAATTAGCCCGGTGGGAATTCCAGTGACATCTGGACGTGCACGCGTGGCCCCCGGCGCTCGGTTGGGAACAAGCGGCTCCGCCGACCCCCCGTAGTCCGCTTCCCCCCCCCCCCCCCCCCCCGCAGCCTCCGGGTGCTCAGGAGGGGGAAACTGAGGCACGGGGCGATGGCAGAGCTGGATGGAGCTGGAGACTCGCCGTCGCGTTGGCACGGGGGGGGGGGTGTGTCCCCTCTGTCCCCAAACCCGTCTGTCCGTCTGTCCCCCCCCCCGCTGCCCGTTAGCCCCCGCCGGTATTTTTGGAGCGGCCGCAGGGCTGGAGCGCCGCCCGGCCGTGCCTGGCACGGGGCTGGCACGCGGCGTGGTGGCACGGGGACACGGCCCCGCCGCTCTTCCCTCGGCGTTCCCCCTCTCTCCCGTGGCACCGGATCCGGTTGGGGCTGAACCTCTTGGGGGGGGGGGCGGAGTGGGATTTTGGGGACCCCCGGGGAGAT
Organism: Vanellus vanellus; assembly: GCF_965231255.1. Classification (NCBI taxonomy): domain Eukaryota; kingdom Metazoa; phylum Chordata; class Aves; order Charadriiformes; family Charadriidae; genus Vanellus; species Vanellus vanellus. The sequence continues at coordinate 2,620 of NW_028128127.1, forward strand.
GCTTTCGTAGGGTGAAGCCCTTCAGCTGCTGTGATGAGTTGGGCAGGTCTCAGCCGGGCACCCCCAGGACGGGGACGTGTCAGAGCGCACCCCCTCACCCTGGGGGTCCCCTTTTGGGTGCTGCCTGTCATGTGTCCCCCCCGACCCCCCCCCCAGTGCCCTCCGCTTGCACCCCTTTCCCAAAGCGGGGCGGGGGGTGTCCTGCAGGAGCTGAGCATCGCCCAGGTGGCAGTGCCATCCCCGGGGGGGTGCAGACACCCCACTCCCCCCGGGGTGCCTGGGGGAGGGGGGGGGGTGTCCTCATCCCCCTCCCCCCCGCTTTCAGCCATCCTACAGATGTGCCACCACCTCTGGATATGGGGGTGTCCATGCCGGGTCACCTCCCTGCCCTGCCAAAGGGGGTACGGGGGTGCCGGTTGGTGTGTGCCCCCCCCCCCCCCCCCCCCCGGAGGGGCTGGGGGGGGGGTCCGGCAGCCGGGAGGGCTCGTTCCCGTGGCCTCCTGCCCGCTGGCGGCACCAGAAATAGCTGGGCTGACGTCAAGCCCCAAAGCACCCCGGTGGGAGGGGGGGGGGAACGAAGACAACAGGGGGGGGCTGTGGGGGGGGCAGCCCATAAATATCCCGGGCTATTAAAAGTCTCGGTTTGGGATTAACGCGCTGGTAAATAAACGTGGCTGCTGCTGGCGAGGGGGGGGGTTACGCACGGCTGGAAGGGGGGTGGCACGGTGTGGTGGTGGGGGGGGTCCTCATTCCCGGGGGGGGTTGGGTTGGGTGGTGGGGGTGTCCCGGCCTCAGCCCATTGTCACACCCCCCCCCCCCCCCCCCAGCCCCACTGAGCCGCTTTGGGTCACTGATCCGGCACAAAATGGGTTGAGTCGGTGTCTGCGCCCCCACAATGGCACGGGGACCCCCACCCCGGGGGCTCCTGGAAAGGGGGTGTGGGTGGGTGTGTTTTCCCATCTGGGATGGGGGGGGGGGGGGGGCACCCAGTTGGCCTTCGCTTTCCCGGGGGTGGGGGCTAATCCCCCTCCGCGTAACCTGGATTTTATTCCCGGCAGCGCTGATGCGGATTAACGTCCCCGGCAATTAGGGGCTCGGCGGGGATGGAGGGGGGGGGACACACAGCACGGGGGGGGCAGGATGGTGATGCTCCGGGGTGTGTGTGTGGGGGTCATGGGGATCCCAGCCCTGCTGCCTGTGCGCGCCCCCCCCCCCCCCCTGCAGGGGCAGCCCAATCCCCCGAGCAGTTTTGGGGTGCAGCCGCGGTGGTCCCCGTGTGTCACCGGAGGGGGTTGTGTCACTGAGGGGGGGACACACACACACACGGCGCACCCCGTCCCGTGGGAGCCATCGTGGCCCCCCCCCCCCCCGGCACGCTGCCCTATTTATATCCGTCTCCTCCCGTGCGCCGGCTATTTCCAGGCGCCGGAGAGAAGAGCCCGGCGGGAGGCAGAGGGGGGGCACACACACACACGGGGGGGGGGGGGGGCAGCCACCCAACCCCACCCTGCCCGGCATGGGGGGGCCACATCCATTCCCTGACTCTGGGGGATGCTCAGCGGTCCCCAACTGGTGGCTCTGCCGTCCCCCTTGCGCTGAGGGGGGGGGACCGGCTTGGATTTTGGGGGGGGGGTGGGGGGAGAGGGGCTGAGGCTTTGGGAGGGGGGGTGGACATGCCACAGCCCCCCCCCCCCACACACCCCGGGCGATGCCGCAGCCCCTTTACGAGAGGGACGGGGGTCTCTCCGCAGAGGGGGGTCCGGCCGTGAGCCCTCGCTGGAGCTCCTGTCCCGCGCTCAGCTCCACACCGCCCTCCCCACCCCAGGTGAGTGCTGGGGGGGGGGGTCCCGCACCCCCAACCCCCTCCCAAACCGGTGGCACCCCCCTGGCGCTGGCCTTGTCCCTAAGCGTCCCCTCGTGTTGGGACATTTCAGCTGTGTGTCTGTCCGTCTGTCCCCTCCCCGGGGCTCTCCCGCATCCACGGTGGTCCCGGCTGTGCCGGGGGAGGGGGGGGGTCGTGGCATCTCCCCACTGGCTCCGGGGGGGGGGGGGGGATGGATTTGGGTGGTGGCACGTGGGGACAGGGATGGGTGCGGAGAGGTGGCTGTGGTCTGGCATGGGGGGGGGTGTTAAGTGGCAGTGTGACAACGTGGGGGTGTGCACCCCCTTGCACAAGTGACCCCCCCCCCCCCCCCCCCCCGCGGTGTCACCGTTACCCTCAGGACCCCCCCTCCATCGCACCCCCATGGGGACAGTGCCAGCTGCCGGCACTGACCTGGGGGCTCTTCGGGTTTTTTTCGGGTGTCCCCGTGGGCACCGAAGGGTTAAGCAACGCCCCCCCCCCGCCCCCCCCCCCCTCCATCCCATTTCCCTTTGGCCTGGGGCCACCGAGTGGTGGCCCCCCCCGGGCAGGGTGGTGGCCCCGGCCCCTCGCCAGCCCAAAGCCACTTCTGAGCCCCTAAATGCAGGTTTGGCCACCACTGGGCTGGCTCCTGCCCCGGCCCCTCCCGGGGCTATTTTAACACCCCCCCCCAGTGTTTCCACCCCCCCATTGCACCCCAACACCCACTGGTGTGGTTTTGTGTCCGTCCGTCCCCCCCCTCAAAGTGGGGGGCTGTCAGGTCTGGGGGCTGCAGGGGCACCACCATGCTCCCCTCCCCCCCCCCCCCAATCTGACCCCCCCCGGGGTGAATGGGGGTGGTGAGGGGGGGCTGGGGGTTCCCCCTGCCCCACGGCCCCTCTGGCGTGGAGAGGTGGGGCTGGCACTGACTGGGGGGGCTGCTTGGCACTGGGGGCACTGGTACATATTGGGGAGGCTGCTTAGTGTGTGGGGGGTGTTATGGCATTGGGGGGTCTGGTTGATACTGGGGAAGGGGGTTGGCACTGGGGGGGCACTGGTTGATACTGGGGAACAGGGACTGGCACTGGGGGGGCTGTTTTTGTACGGGGGGCTGGCACTGGGGGGTCTGGATGGTACTGGGAAGGGGGAATGGCACTGGGGGGGCTGTTTTTGTACGGGGGATTGGCACTGGGGTGTCTGGTTGGTACTGGGGAAGGGGGACTGGCACTGGGGGGGCTGTTTTTGTACGGGGGGCTGGCATTGGGGGGGTCTGGATGGTACTGGGAAGGGGGAATGGCACTGGGGGGTCTGGTTGATACTGGGGAAAGGGGGCTGGCACTGGGGGGGCACTGGGTGGTACTGGGAAGGGGGAGTGGCACTGGGGGTCTGGTTGATACTGGGGAAGGGGGTTGGCACTGGGGGGGCTGGTTGATACTGGGGAACAGGGACTGGCACTGGGGGGGCTGGTTTTGTACGGGGGGCTGGCACTGGGGGGTCTGGATGGTACTGGGATGGGGGAATGGCACTGGGGGGACTGGTTTTGTACAGGGGGCTGGCACTGGGGGGGGCTGGTTGTTACTGGAGAACAGGGACTGGCACTGGGGGGGCTGTTTTTGTACGGGGGGCTGGCACTGGGGGGGTCTGGATGGTACTGGGATGGGGGAATGGCACTGGGGGGACTGGTTTTGTATGGGGGGCTGGCACTGGGGGGGTCTGGATGGTACTGGGAAGGGGGAATGGCACTGGGGGGTCTGATTGATACTGGGGAAGGGGGAATGGCACTGAGGGGGGCTGGTTGATACTGGGGAACAGGGACTGGCACTGGGGGGGCTGATTTTGTACGGGGGGCTGGCACTGGGGGGGTCTGGTTGGTATTGGGAAGGGGGAATGGCACTGGGGAGTCTGGTTGGTACTGGGGAAGGGGGGCTGGCACTGGTGGGGCACTGGTTGGTACTGGGGAAGGGGGTCTGGCACTGGGGGGGCTGTTTTTTGTACGGGGGGCTGGCACTGGGGGGGGGAGGGGGGCTGGTTGGTACTGGGGAGCACAGTGTGGTAGTGTGGAAGGGGGACCGGCAGGTTTTTGTGGGGCTGGCTGTGCCCGGGGGGGGGGGGGGGTGTCAGTGCCCGAGCTCCGCGGCACGGTGACGTCCGTGGGTCCGTCCCGGGCACACGTCAGTCCCCGACGTGCAGCCGCGTGTGCGGGGGGGGCGGGAAGGGGGGGGCCGGGGCACATTAGCATGCAATGCGTGCCCCCCCCCCGCCCCCGCCTTCCTGTTTGCGTGGGGATGGCCCTCCCCCCCCCCCCCCGCTGTACCCCTCCATCCTGGAGGGGGGGGGGGCAAGGGGCCCTCATGCCTGGCTTCCCTCCCCGTGTCCTTTGCTGGGGGGGGGCAAACTGTGATCCCCCCCCCTCCTTTTCTTTGTGTTATGCCCTGGGTTGGGGCTTTTTTTTGGGGGGGGGGGGGGAGCTCGATCCTGGTGTCGTTCCCCCCCCCAGTTGTTGCATGTTGCAGATGGGGGGGGGGGGGCTCGGCTCGGGGTGACACCCCCCCCCCCCCCCTTTGTTTTTTGGGTGGGGGAGGGAAACTGAAGCCTGGGGCTGATCCGGGGCACGTGGAGCTGGTGGGAGACCCCCGGGGGGTCCTGATGGGAGGGGCTGATCCCTAACACTCCCCCCCCCCCCCAGCCTTGTAGCCCCCTAAATGCCCCCCATCGCTGGGAATGCCCAGTTTGTCCCCTGAGTGTGCTCCAGCTGCCCCCCCCTTGTCACCAGGACAGCCCCCTAACTGCCACCCCCATCATGGGTCAGCCCCCAAACTACCCCCTAAACATGTCCCAGATTCCCCTCATCCCTGGGATGCTCCGGACCCCCCCCAAGCCCCCACCCCCCAGCTCGAGGCCACCCCCAAGCTGCCTCCTGAGTATGCCCAGCCCCCCCATCCCTGGGTCACCCCCAAACTCCTCCCAGCCCTCCCATCCCTGGGTCACCCCCAAACTCCTCCCAGCCCCCCCATCCCTGGGTCACCCCCAAACTCCTCCCAGCCCCCCCATCCCTGGGTCACCCCCAAAGTGCTCCCAGCCCTCCCCATCCCTGCGACACCCCCAGACTGTCGCCCCCCCCGAGCCTGCCCGTGCCCGCAGGGGCGGAGGGGCCGGCGGAGGCGCACGGGGCGCCGGAGGCGTGCGGGGAGCGCCGGGGGCCGGGGCTGGACGCGGCGGCGCGGGAGCGGCAGCTGCAGCGGGAGCTGTTGGCCCTCAAGCAGCAGCAGCAGCTCCAGAAGCAGCTGCTCTTCGCCGAGTTCCAGAAGCAGCACGAGCACCTCACCCGCCAGCACGAGGTCCAGCTCCAGAAGCACCTCAAGGTGGGCTGGGGGCGACGGAGCTGGGAGGAGGGGGGCGGCCCATCACCGATCTGGGGTGATGGAGCCATGAGGTATCACCGGTCTGGGGTGATGGAGCCGTGGGGCATCACTGATCTGGGGTGATGGAGCAGCCGGGCAGAGGTTGGGGGTGATGGAGCCATGAGGTATCACCGGTCTGGGGTGCTGGAGCCACTGGGAGGGGTACTGGGGGTGCTGGAGCCGTGGGGCATCCCATGTCCAGGGTGATGGTGCTATTGAGGGGAGATTGGGGGTGATGGAGCCATGGGGCATTCCACGTCCAGGGTGATGGTGCTATTGTGGGGAGATTGGGAGTGATGGAGCTGTGGGGCGTTGCGTGGTCTTGGTGGAGCCATCAGGCATGACCTGTCTGGGGTGCTGGAGCAGCTGGGCAGAGGGTGGGGGTGATGGAGCCATGAGGTATCATCTGTCTGGGGTTGATGGAGCTATTGGGGATGTATTGGGGGTGGTGGAGCTGGGGGGGGGCATCACCTGTCTGGGGTGAAAGAGTCGTTGGTGGGAGGTCGGGGGTGATGGAGATGTGGGGTATCACCTGTCTGTGGCGATGGAGCTATTGGGGACGTATTGGGGGTGATGGAGCCGGGGGGGGGCATTGCCTGTCTGGGGTGATAGAGCTGTTGGGTGGAGATTGAGAGTGACGGAGATGTGGGGTATCACTTGTCTGGGGTGATGGAGCCATGGGGCATCCCGTGTCCAGGGTGACGGTGCTATTGAGGGGAGATTAGGGGTGATGGAGCTGGGGGGCATTGCTTGGTCTTGGGGTGGTGGAGCTGTGGGAAGGGATTGGGGGTGATGGAGCCATGGGGCATGACCTGTCCAGGTGTGCTGGAGCCATTGGGAGGGGTACTGGGGGTGATGGAGCCATGGGGCATCCCATGTCCAGGGTGATGGTGCTATTGAGGGGAGATTGGGGGTGATGGAGCTGTGGGGCATTGGTTGGTCTTGGGGGTGATGGAGTCATGAGGTATCACTTGTCTGTGGTGATGGAGCTACTGGGGACATATTGGGGGGTGATGGAGCCAGAGGGGGCACATCACTTGTCTGGGGTGATAGAGCGGTTGGGTGGAGATTGGGAGATGTGAGGTGTCACCTCTCTGCGGTGACGGAGCCGGAGGGCATCACTTAGCCACAGTGGTGGAGAGAGATTGGGGGTGCTGCAGCCATCGGGCATTGCATGTCTTGAGGCTACGGAGGTGTGGGGAGGGATTGAGGGTGATGGAGCCACGGGGCATCCCATGTCCAGGGTGATGGAGCTGCATGTCATCACATATTTGGGTAGCAGAGCCACGAGACATCACTGTTCTGGGGTGATGGAGCTATTGGGGACAGATTGGGGGTGATGGAGCTGTGGGGCATCACCTACCTGGGGTGATGGAGCCGCAGGGCGGGATTTGGGGTGATGAAGCCATGGACCATGATCTGTCTAAGGTGATGGAGCTGGAGTGCATCACCTTGGCACAGTGATGGAGCCTTTTGGGAGAGATTGGGGGTGATGGAGCCATGGAGCATCACCTCTGGGGTGATGGGGCCGTTGGAGGGAGGTTGGGAGTGATGGAGCTATGGAACATCATGTCTCTGGAATGATGATGGAGCCATTGGGGGGACTTTGAGGGTGATGGAGCCATGGAACATCACCACTGGGGGGGGATGTTGAGGGTGATGGAGCCATGGAACATCACCACTGGGGGGGATGTTGAGGGTGATGGAGCCATGGAACATCACCTCTGTGGGATGATGGGGCCGTTGGAGGGAGGTTGGGAGTGATGGAGCTATGGAACATCATGTCTCTGGAATGATGATGGAGCCATTGGGGGGACTTTGAGGGTGATGGAGCCATGAAACATCACCACTGGGGGGGATGTTGAGGGTGATGGAGCCATGGAACATCACCTCTGGGGTGATGGAGCCATTGGGGGTGTGGGGGTGATGGAGCCACGGAGCATCGTGTTCCTTGGGGTGCTGCTCCATGGAGGGGGGTGGGAGACGGGGGGGGGTGGCCTGGCCGTCCCCGAGCGTGTCGTGTGTCCCCCCCCGGCCGTGCCCCCGCAGCAGCAGCAGGAAGCGTTGGCCGCCCGCCGGCAGCAGGAGCTGGAGCAGCAGCGGCAGCGGGAGCGGCAGGAGGCCCTGGAGCAGCAGCAGCGCCTGGAGCAGCTCCATGCCCTGCGCACCAAGGACAAGAGCCGTGAGAGTGAGCCGGGGGGGGGGACACACACACATGACAACACCGGGGGGGGGTGTGTGTGTGACACACACACCCCCCGGATGGGAGCCGGCAGCGGAGATGGGGGGGCAACAGGGAGCGCGGGGGCTGGGGTGATGTGGATGGGGGTGTCCCAGTGGGGCTGGGGGGGGTGTGTGTGTGTGTATATGTTGTGTGTCCCCCCCATCTGACCTGTGTGTGTGTGTCCCCCCCCCGCAGGTGCCATCGCCAGCACGGAGGTGAAGCTGAAGCTGCAGGAGTTCCTGCTCAGCAAGACGAAGGAGCCTGGCGGCGCCCCCCCCAACCATTCCCTCCCCCAGCACCCCAAATGTTGGTAGGTCACCCCCAAACCCAGACTATACCCCCCCCCACCAAAACCGGGGGGGGTGGATAGGACGGACGCGGGGGGGGGGGGGGGGGGGGGGGGACGGTGACCCAGACGTCCCAGCGGGGTCTCTGCCTCCCTCGCCCCCCCCTCCTCCTCCTCCTCCTCCTCCTCCTCCACCCCCCCCCCCCCCCATTCCAGGGCTCACCACACCTCGTTGGACCAGAGTTCCCCCCCCCAGACGGGCAGCCCGGGGACCCCCCGTCCTACAAACTCCCCTTCTCGGCACCTACGACGGCCGGGATGATTTCCCGCTCCGTAAAACCGGTGGGTTGCCGGAACGCCGGCGGGAGGCGGTCGTGGAGGGAGGGGGGGGGGGGGGGGGGGGGGCGGAGAGTGGAGGGGGGGGGCGGGGGTAACCGGGAGCCGTACCGGGGCTAACGTCGCTTCC
>NW_028128126.1:0-6658 GCF_965231255.1 Vanellus vanellus
GGGGACCCGCACAAAATGGCGGCGGGTCCGCCCGCGCATGCGCGGCGTCACCGGCGGCTCTGCGCATGCGCGGCGGGCGGAAGGGGAAAGGGGTCAGGTGGAAGGGGGTCACGTGAGGGCGCGGGGAGAGGGTCACATGACCCCGCAGCGATGGCGGAGGAGGAGCCGCTGCTGCCGCCGGGTGAGAGCCGGGCCCGGCCCCATAGCCCGCCCCACAGCCGGCCCCACAGCCGGTCCTCAGCCCCATAGCCGGCCCCATAGCCGGCCCTCAGCCCCATAGCCAGGCCTCAGCCCCATAACCGGCCCCATAGCCAGGCCTCGGCCCCACAGCCGGCCCCATAGCTGGCCCTCAGCCCCACAGCCGGCCCCATAGCCGGCCCCACAGACGGCCCTCAGCCCCATAACCGGCCCCACAGCCGGCCCTCAGCCCCATAGCCAGGCCTCGGCCCCATAACCGGCCCCATAGCCAGGCCTCGGCCCCACAGCCGGCCCCATAGCTGGCCCTCAGCCCCACAGCCGGCCCCATAACTGGCCCCATAGCCAGGCCTCAGCCCCACAGCCGGCCCCACAGCCGGCCCTCAGCCCCATAGCCAGGCCTCAGCCCCATAACCGGCCCCATAGCTGGCCCTCGGCCCCACAGCTGGCCCCATAGCCGGCCCCATAGCCGGCCCCACAGACGGCCCTCAGCCCCATAACCGGCCCCACAGCCGGCCCCACAGCCGGCCCTCGGCCCCATAGCCAGGCCTCAGCCCCATAACCTACCCCACAGCCGGCCCTCGGCCCCACAGCTGGCCCTCGGCCCCATAGCCGGCCCTCAGCCCCATAGCCAGGCCTCAGCCCCATAACCGGCCCCACAGCCGGCCCTCAGCCCCATAGCCAGGCCTCGGCCCCATAACCTGCCCCATAGCCGGCCCTCGGCCCCATAGCCAGGCCTCAGCCCCACAGCCGGCCCCATAGCTGGCCCTCGGCCCCACAGCTGGCCCCATAGCCGGCCCCACAGACGGCCCCACAGACGGCCCTCAGCCCCATAGCCAGGCCTCAGCCCCATAACTTGCCCCACAGCCGGCCCTCGGCCCCATAGCCAGGCCTCGGCCCCACAGCTGGCCCCATAGCCGGCCCTCAGCCCCATAGCCAGGCCTCAGCCCCATAACCAGCCCCACAGCCGGCCCTCGGCCCCATAGCCAGGCCTCGGCCCCACAGCCGGCCCCATAACTGGCCCCATAGCCAGGCCTCAGCCCCACAGCTGGCCCCATAGCCGGCCCTCGGCCCCATAGCCAGGCCTCAGCCCCATAACCGGCCCCATAACCGGCCCTCAGACCCATAGCCGGCCCTCAGCCCTATAGCCAGGCCTCAGCCCCATAACCTGCCCCATAACTGGCCCCATAGCCAGGCCTCAGCCCCATAACCGGCCCTCAGCCCCACAGCCGGCCCCATAGCCCGCCTCAGCCCCATAACCTGCCCCATAACCGGCCCCATTGCCCACCCCAGCCCCATAGCCGCCCCACAACCAGTCCGTAGCCCCACAGCCGCCCCCCCCGCCCCACACTTACCCCTCCCCCCCCCCCCAGCCGCCGCCGCCCCCCCCCCGGAGCCGCCGAGTGCCCATTGGAGGAACGGAGCCGCCTTCTGGTGAGACCTCCGCCCCACGGAGCCCTCTGCCCCATAGCGCTGCGCCCCACGGAGCCCTCTGCCCCACAGCGCTGCGCCCCACGGAGCCCTCTGCCCCATAGCGCTGCGCCCCACGGAGCCCTCTGCCCCATAGCCCTCTGCCCCACAGCGCTGCGCCCCACGGAGCCCTCTGCCCCATAGCGCTCTGCCCCACGGAGCCCTCTGCCCCACAGCGCTGCGCCCCACGGAGCCCTCTGCCCCACGGAGCCCTCTGCCCCATAGCGCTGCGCCCCACGGAGCCCTCTGCCCCACAGCGCTGTGCCCCACGGAGCCCTCTGCCCCATAGCGCTGCGCCCCACGGAGCCCTCTGCCCCACAGCGCTGCGCCCCACGGAGCCCTCTGCCCCATAGCGCTGCGCCCCACGGAGCCCTCTGCCCCATAGCGCTCTGCCCCACGGAGCCCTCTGCCCCACAGCGCTGCGCCCCACGGAGCCCTCTGCCCCATAGCGCTCTGCCCCACGGAGCCCTCTGCCCCATAGCGCTGCGCCCCACGGAGCCCTCTGCCCCATAGCGCTCTGCCCCACGGAGCCCTCTGCCCCATAGCGCTCTGCCCCACGGAGCCCTCTGCCCCACAGCGCTGCGCCCCACGGAGCCCTCTGCCCCATAGCGCTCTGCCCCACGGAGCCCTCTGCCCCATAGCGCTCTGCCCCACGGAGCCCTCTGCCCCACAGCGCTGCGCCCCACGGAGCCCTCTGCCCCATAGCCCTCTGCCCCACGGAGCCCTCTGCCCTATAGCTCTCCACAGCTCCCGCCCCACGGCTCTGCCCCATAGGGCTCTGCCCCATAGCACTCTGCCCCACAGCTCCCTCCGCCCTATAGCTCCCCACAGCTCCCGCCCCATAGCACTCTGCCCCACAGCTCCCGCCCCACGGCTCTGCCCCACAGCGCTCTGCCCCATAGCTCCCACCCCATAGCTCTCTGCCCCACAGCTCCCGCCCCATAACTCCCACCCCACAGCTCCCGCCCCACGGCTCTGCCCCATAGGGCTCTGCCCCACAGCTCCCACCCCATAACTCCTGCCCCACAGCTCTGCCCCATAGCTCCCTCCCCATAGCTCCCACCCCACAGCTCCTGCCCCACAGCTCTCTGCCCCACAGCTCCCGCCCCATAGGGCTCTGCCCCATAGCGCTCTGCCCCACAGGCTGCTGGGGCTGTGCACCAACCTGCCCTACGTGCTGCCCCATAGCTCCCTCCACCCCATAGGGCTCTGCCCCATAGCTCCCGCCCCATAGCTCTCTGCCCCATAGCTCCCTCCCCATAGCTCCTGCCCCATAGCGCTCTGCCCCACAGCTCCCACCCCACAGCTCCCGCCCCACGGCTCTGCCCCATAGCTCCTGCCCCATAGGGCTCTGCCCCATAGCGCTCTGCCCCATAGCTCCCTCCCCATAGCTCTCTGCCCCACAGCTCCCGCCCCACGGCTCTGCCCCATAGCGCTCTGCCCCACAGCTCCCACCCCATAGCTCTCTGCCCCACAGCTCCCGCCCCATAACTCCCGCCCCATAGCTCTCTGCCCCATAACTCCCGCCCCACGGCTCTGCCCCATAGGGCTCTGCCCCATAGCGCTCTGCCCCACAGGCTGCTGGGGCTGTGCACCAACCTGCCCTACGTGCTGATGCTCAGCGCCGCCCGCGACATCCTCCAGCCCCGCCCGGGGGCGCAGGTTTGGCCCCGCCCCCCTCCGGCCACGCCCTCGGCCACGCCCTCCCTCGGCCACGCCCCCCCTCTGGCCCCGCCCCACCGCTTTTCTCCGCCCCACAGGTGCCCCACGGCAATGGGTCGCGCTACGACTGCAATCCCATCTCCACCGGGGTGAGGGGGCGGGGCCAAGGGGGGGCGGGGCCAAGGGGGGGGGCGGGGCTAAAGGGGGTGGGGTCAGAGGGGGAGGGGTCAAAGGGGGCGGGGGGGTCTATGGGGCTGTCAGTATAGGGGGGTTCGGGGGGGAGTCTGTAGGGCTGCCCCACATCTATGGGGCGGACCCACATCTATGGGGTAGACCCACATGTGTGGGGCAGACCCACACATCTATGGGGCGGACCCACATCTATGGGGCAGACCCACATCTATGGGGTCGGTCCCTACCTATGGGGCTGCCCCCCAAGCTGTGGGTCACCGCCTCTCGCTGTGGGAGCCCCCCCCCCCCTTCTATGGGTCACCCCCCAACCTACAGCTCCGCCCCCCACCTATGGCCCCGCCCCCACCTATGGCCCCGCCCCCCAACTTGTGGGTCTGCCCCATAACCTGTGGGTCCCCCCCAATCCCTATCCCCACCCCCACCCCACATTTCCCCCCCAATCTATGGCTCCACCCCCCACCTATGGCCCCGCCCCCCAACTTGTGGGTCCGCCCCATAACCTGTGGGTCCTCCCCCCATCCGTGGGTCACTCCCTCACCCCATGGCACCCCCCAACCCACGTTTCCCCCCTAATCTATGGCTCCGCCCCCCACCTATGGCCCCACCCCCACCTATGGCCCCGCCCCCCAACTTGTGGGTCCGCCCCCCAACTTGTGGGTCTGCCCCATAACCAGTGGGTCCCCCCCAATCCCTATCCCCCCCCCACCCCACATTTCCCCCCCAATCTATGGCTCCACCCCCCAACCTATGGCCCCGCCCCCACCTATGGCCCCACCCCCACCTATGGCCCCGCCCCCCAACTTGTGGGTCCACCCCCCAACTTGTGGGTCTGCCCCATAACCTGTGGGTCCCCCCCCCATCTGTGGGTCACTCCCTCACCCCATGGCACCCCCCAACCCACGTTTCCCCCCCAATCTATGGCCCCGCCCCCCACCTATGGCCCCGCCCCCAACTTGTGGGTCCGCCCCCCAACTTGTGGGTCTGCCCCATAACCTGTGGGTCCCCCCCAATCCCTATCCCCCCCCCAACCCACATTTCCCCCCCAATCTATGGGTCCTCCCCCCAACCTATGGCCCCGCCCCCCACCTATGGCCCCACCCCCACCTATGGCCCCGCCCCCCAACTTGTGGGTCCGCCCCATAACCTGTGGGTCCCCCCCCCATCCGTGGGTCACTCCCTCACCCCATGGCACCCCCCAACCCATGTTCCCCCCCAATCTATGGCTCTGCCCCCCAACTTGTGGGTCCGCCCCCCAACTTGTGGGTCTGCCCCATAACCTGTGGGTCACCCCATAACCTGTGGGTCCCCCCCAATCCCTATCCCCCCCCAACCCACATTTCCTCCCCAATCTATGGCCCCACCCCCACCTATGGCCCCGCCCCCAACTTGTGGGTCCGCCCCCCAACTTGTGGGTCTGCCCCATAACCTGTGGGTTCCCCCCAATCCCTATCCCCCCGCACCCCACATTTCCCCCCCAACCTACGGCCCCACCCCCACCTACGGCCCCGCCCCCCAACTTGTGGGTCCCCCCCCCCATCCGTGGGTCACTCCCTCACCCCATGGCACCCCCCACCCCACATTTCCCCCCCAATCTATGGCTCCACCCCCCAACCTATGGCCCCGCCCCCCAACTTGTGGGTCCGCCCCCCAACTTGTGGGTCTGCCCCATAACCTGTGGGTCCCCCCAATCCCTATCCCCCCCCCAACCCATGTTCCCCCCCAATCTATGGCTCTGCCCCCCGACTTGTGGGTCCGCCCCCCGACTTGTGGGTCCGCCCCCCAACTTGTGGGTCCGCCCCCCAACTTGTGGGTCGCAGGCGGTGCTGTTGGCCGACATCCTCCCCACTCTCCTCATCAAAATGGCGGCGCCGTTCCTCGTCCACCTCCTGCCCTACACGTGAGCCCTCCCCCCAACCCCCCCTCCCCCCAACCCCCGCTATGGGGCAGGCCGGGGGGGGGAGATGTGGGGCTCAATCTATGGGTCTCTCTCCGCCCCACAGCGGGCGGGCGGTGGCGACCGCCTTCTTGGCGTGGGGCGGCTTCGCCCTGGTGGTGTTGGCCCCCGACGTGGCCGTCAGCTTAGGGGGTGCGTATGGGGCGCTATGGGGCGGGCGCTATGGGGCGGGCGGAGGAGGAAGGGGAGTGAGCTGTGGGGCTGCCCCATAGGTGTGGCGTTGGCCAGCGCGGCCTCGGGGCTCGGGGAGGTCACCTTCCTCGCCATGGCGGCCGCCTACCCCGGGTACGGGGGGGGGTGTGGGGCGGATCTATGGGGCTGGGGGGGGGGGTGGGGCTGGGGGGGAGATGTGGGGCTGGGGGGGGGTGGGGGGTGGGGGGTGGGGGGATGGGGGGGCTATGGGGCTGGGGGGGATGTGGGGCTGGGGGGGATGTGGGGCTGGGGGGTGGGGGGATGGGGGGGAGATGTGGGGGTGGGGGGGATCTATGGGGCTGGGGGGGATGTGGGGCTGGGGGGGATGTGGGGCTGGGGGGTGGGGGGATGGGGGGGAGATGTGGGGGTGGGGGGGATCTATGGGGCTGGGGGGGGCTGTGGGGCTGGGGGGGTGGGGGGATGGGGGGGCTGGGGGGCGTGGGGGGGGCTGTGGGGCTGGGGGGGATATGTGGGGCTGGGGGGGATCTATGGGGCTGGGGGGGTGTGGGGCTGGGGGGGGGTGGGGGGCTGGGGGGGAGATGGGGGATCTATGGGGCTGGGGGGGATCTATGGGGCTGGGGGGGGTGGGGGGGTGGGGGGGGTGGGGGGATGGGGGGCTGGGATCTATGGGGCTGGGGGGGATCTATGGGGCTGGGGGATGGGGGGGATGGGGGGGCTGTGGGGCTGGGGGGGGCTATGGGGCTGGGGGGGGTGTGGGGGGCTGGGGAGGGGGTGGGGGGATGGGGTGGGCTATGGGGCTGGGGGGGATGTGGGGCTGGAGGGGGTGTGGGGGGCTGGGGGGTGGGGGGATGGGGGAGATGTGGGGGGATGGGGGGGATCTATGGGGCTGGGGGGGGGGTGGGGGGATGGGGGGGTGTGGGGGGGCTGTGGGGCTGGGGGGGGATCTATGGGGCTGGGGGGGGCTGTGGGGCTGGGGGTGGGGGGCTGGGGGGGGGGGGGGGGGCTGGGGGGGGGGGCTATGGGGGCTGGGGG